>NC_036256.1:11686061-11704778 GCF_002742605.1 Olea europaea var. sylvestris | reverse complement strand
AAAAAAAAAAAAAAAAAAGTTCTTTAATGAAAACTAGTTGGTGCTACTTTTTGCTTTTTGGGATTTGCTCATATGTTTCATATTCGATGAATTTTCCGTATTTTGGATTTGGTGGCATTAAATCTCTTGAGTGGCCCCAATCAAATCGTGCTTCGACTTGGGAGTTTGGATATTAATTGGAAAGCAAAAATATATTTTGTCTTTATTTTAGTTCCCAATTCCCAACAAGGGTGATTCATTTGATTTTATGGCTTCTTGTTTCCAACAAATTGCAAGAATTTTGTCACACGAGATGTTGAGATGTCAAGTCATTGGACTTCACATTTGACTATGAAATTTTACTGGGAAGTGTCCCATCGATTTTGAATAAAGTCACTTGTACAATATCTATACATAACTTGACTGATAACAAGTATGTTGAAAAAATCTTGATTATTCTTTTTAAAAACCAATTTTTCAAATAAATGAATATAATATTTGCCAATTCGTGCATTATAAACTAATTTATAAAATAAATTGTACAAGGAACGTGATTAAACAACATCTATCATTCTATGGACGGAAGAATGTTGTGTGACACGTGTTTGACTATTTGTGTACATTTAATTTGTCTCCTTTTCAACATCCCATGTGAATGTGATGTGCTCACACATGAAGTACAAAATAGTCTATTTATTATAGAGAGTTAATAATAGAGGTCAATTGGAAATAATTCTCGTGTCAGATGACGTTAGATAATGAGTAACAAAGATTTCATATTAATACATTTAAGACATGTTCAATAGTGATTATCAAAATTAATTTTTTTATTACTAAAGAGAAAAATAAGTTTTATATATGAGTGACAAAATCAAAAATAGTGGTCGGAATAGTAAAATAATGTTAAAAAAATTAAGGGTGTGGTTGATTTGCCGTTTTCAAGCCATTTTTCGTTTTCTGTTTTCGAAAACGTAGAAAACGCGTTTGATCCGTCGTTTTTGAAAACGCATTTTCAAAAACGAGTTAAAATTTATCGCTGAAAACGTAAAACGACTTTTTATCATTTTGAGCGTTTTTAATTATAAATTGTTAAAACTTTCAAAACGCGGAAAACGGACCTTTTTGGGTAAAACTAAAAATCGTTTTGAAAATGAAAATGGAAACCAATCGCTACCTAATTTTTTTTTATTGAAAAATGGGTGCCTATCGGGGGCTTAATTAATATTATCATCCCATCTCACATCACCTATCATATCATATCACAGGGTATGATGCTCAATTTGTACATATAGCCCATGTTTGAGCCACATTATTTTCAAAAAAAGTATATTTTTCAATAATAATTTGACATCATTTCAATTACACATTCTTCAATAAAATAATATTACACGCAAATCTAAAATTTTGCCTTATTTTTAACCACATATATTTCATTAATTTGACATCAATAATGCATTTTTTCTCTATAATGTGGCTCAAACAAGCCCATAGTCCCTATTTGAGCTTCGTTATAATTAGATTTTTTAGAAATATATATTTTGTAATAGTAATTTTTTGAAGAATGTGTAGTTTAAAAAAAATTTGAATTTACGTATAATATTATTTTATTAAAAAATGTGTGGTTGGAAAAAAGAGAGAAAAATGTATCATCAAATTAATGGAGCCAAACAAGGACACAGCATAATCATTGTGAAGTGGTTGCAATCAAAATTCGACAATATAAAGATGGCTTCAAGACAAGGTGATACCCTCTACATAAATGTAACAAATTGAACCAGAAATCCAACTCATCTACAAAATAAAACAACAAAATGCTTATAATTTGTACACAAAGCATTTTTGACATCAAATACGGGTATATCAAGATTAGGCTCAACTTTGCCCTCATTGAATTCAAAATCAAACACAAAGCATGCTTATTACTTTAAGTGACATGCAAGGTGTTTATAAAAATGAGAATGTGAAGCCTTCCGAGGCATAATCTAGTGGTGCAAATGATGGAAGTGAGGTAGTCACAGCCTTGTTGGCAACCGCAGTGTGAATATTCGATTCCTGAAATATGGAATTGGACTCTTTGTGGGCATCAATATATAGGTAAGCCCTTGTTCTCTGACCTGTTGGGGCACATTCAACAATTTATCTCCCTCACGATACTTCGGAAGTGGGGTGGTGGAGGCCCTCAAGATTGGGGTTCAACTTTTTTTAAAAATAAGAACTTGATGTCACTTTTCTTAGAAAATGTCACAATATATCTCGGTTAAATTCCTTAGGAGCAATTAAATAGATATTTCGTGTGTATTTTTGAAAATTTAAACATGGATACAAATTCAAACTTTGATCTACATTAAACAAGTGACATGATGTAATGAATTGGATTGAATTAATATTTATGAAAAATAAATTTTGGATCAATTCAAGTGATGCATAGAAAGTGCATGTAAAAATGAGAGTTAGAGATCTGTCACTTTTATCTAAAACGGTCACAGTCTATCTCGTTCAAATTCCTTTAGAACAACTAAATAGATGCATACATGTTTGTTTTTGAAAATTTAAATATAAATGCGAATTCACCATTGTTTTACATTAAAATTGTGACTTGATATAACACTTCATTTTTTTTTTTTGCATATGAATTAATGCGGTGGAATTTAAAAGTGATATACTCTCATTTTAAAAAAAAATAAAAATAAAAATAAAAAGTCACACTATTTCATTTGTATTTTTTTTTTTTTTTTGGTAGTTACAAATAAAATTAACGTCTTCATTGTCATGGAGGTAAATGAGAACAAGATAACAAATATAAAAGAGACAAAATGACTGAAATGATTGTCTCAATAGAATGCACATAAAACAACCTTTATTAAAATGTAAATGTCATTTTATTTTTATTTTTTTGTTATATCAAGTAATTTTCTTTAAGAAACTAAGTTTTGACACTATTAAAAAGACTAAGTTAGGTATCATATAATTTTTTTCATAAAAAAGTGATGTATCATATCCCTTTAAACCAATAAATATTCATGTGGTATGATTAACTCTCAATCTTGCAAAAAGAAAAAAGAAAGACTATTAATGAAAGGTGACAAATTTATTTTTTAATTTTTTAAAAAAAGGTTAAAAGTATTTAAAAAGTGACAAAATCCCAAAAAGTGACAAATTTTGGGCTTTCGAGGGTTTAGGAAGTATTAATATGGGAATTTACACTTCTAATTAGTTTTAAATGTATTAATTTTATATTTTATATTTTGAGGAAAGTGGGTCCAATTTTTCCTTAATCAAAAGAGTCGTGCGAATACCCAAGTCTATCTAAATGGGCCCTAAACTTCCTAGCTCGTTATTAGACTTCAAAATTGGATGCACGATCATACACCACGTTGGAAAAAATGGCTTTGTTGAGCTATTTTGGCACAATTTTAGGAGGGACACATTGGTTGAATTTAGAAGATCAAAATTAATTCGTGTTCTTCTTCATGAAAACAGTAAAATCATATATTTACTTGTCAAAAATAATAAACGGGTGAATGAGAAATTAGAGTTTAAAGTGGACAATTGGAAGATGACTTATGTTGGAGTGAAACTTTATTTCGATTTCTGCCACATGCGAATTTTATGAAAGCAATGACTACTTTATATTTGGTTGGAATTTAAAAGGGTGTAATCATGTGCAGCATAGGGGCTCTCTCTACATACGCACATAGTGGAATGCAAATCAAGAATACAAATTGTACAACGAGCCTTAAACTTGTGTGTGGAAACGACTTGCATACACGAATTTCAGACAAACTGAGCTAAAATTGGCCCCTTTTGCTTTCTCCAATTAACTTTTTAGCTTCTGGAATTATTGTAATGCCAATATAGTAATGGCATGTTTATGGACATATTTAGGGTTGGACAAAATTCTCGAACCGAATTGAATCGAATCGAATCCGAATCGAGCAGTTCTTCTTAAGTTAAATATCCAAATGAATATCTAAATCGAGAATAGACGGGTTCAGTTCGGTTGTTGGTTCTAAATCAAGAATTGAATCTTCCTAATTTTTTTAATTTATTTATTTTAAATAATCCATTTATTTTATTTTTCTAAATAAATTTACTAATTAGTTAATTTAACTCAAACCCAAAAATATAATTTTCCTATTTCTAATTTTCAGTCCAAGTCCAACTCAATTAAATTGACCTAAGTTTTATCCAAATCTATTATTCTACCGTAGCGTCGTTTCTACTTTTCTGGAAAGATTGAATTAAAGCTCAATGATGCCTCTCTTAATTATTGTGAGCTTACTATCTTCCTATTCATGTGATTTTAACAAACAAAACTATGAAAAATTCAGTAAAGAAAGACTCAAAAAATACATAAGATTGGACTGTATTATTTTGTAAGAGTTAAATTTTACATGTCATTTGTAGAATTAATATAACTTTGTAAATATTAAAAAATTTAATTATAGTACAGAACTTGAAAATCAAATGGAACCGAAAACAAGCAGTTCCATAATTAAATTTGGACCCAACAGTTTCACTTACTAAATACCTAAAAATTTTGGCTCCGGTTTGGTTCTAACCATGTCCAACCCTAGACGTATTTACTCACCATTCATTAGGCCAAGTCTATAATTGAGTTCGATCTTCCATTATTCCACACCAGAAAAATTTCATAATATTTCTGCATAATTTCCAGTTCAGCGTTTGTGCGAAACTTTTTATTTTCCTTCTCAGTCTTGGTGGTATTGTTTTTATACAAATTCATATTGTCAGAGTAGAAATTGACATACTTGGATTTTAGATAAGCAGTCATACAAAGACTCAAGCACTTACGATGATAGTGAATTTACTTTAAACAAGCTGTGTTTACACAGGTCTCAATTTACAAACCTGTTCTCTTATGGCAGTTAAACTATTTCTGCAATTTTTTATACTGTTTGTTTTTACCATTTATTTACAGTTTGTTTGGTTTTTCAGTACATAATATATTAATTCTGCTAGTTACTTTGTCCAAGAAACTTAAAATAGATTGAAAAAGAAAGAAAAAATTAGACTACATACACATGATTAAAGTTAATCTTATTCACGGACTAATATTTGTATGTTGTTCAAAATGGCAACCGAATCGACTACATGAATGTAACCTAAATTGTATCTACTAGAAAATCAGGCTTTGGGCTATGTTGTGGTTCAAGGGCTAGGTTCTGTTGTGTCTAAACTGTCAAGTCATATTGTGAATCAAACCGTAACTCTAACAATTGGCAATATCGTTAATATTCTGATTAATCGTGTGAAAAAACTGGAGAAATTCAATGGTTTGAATTTCAAAAGATGGCAATAAAAAAGATTATATTGAAAGATTACAGACAATGGGAAGACCTTGACTACTTTGATACATATTCTTCAATGACAAAAATAACATCTATTAGAATGATACTTGCGATTGCAATTCTGTGAAATCTTGAAGAAACCAAATGGATGTTAAAACTATCTTTTTTTAATGGATATTTAGAGGAAGAAATTTACATGAAACAACTTGAAGGTCTTTCATCATGGAGGGCAGGAAAAGAAAATCTGTAAACTTTTAAAGTCATTGTATGGCTTGAGGTAAGCACACAAACAGTGACATAAAAAGTTTGATAATGTCATGATAGAATGTGAATTTAAGATCAATGAGTATGACAAATGCATTTACATCAAAGACATTGAAAATGGTTGTCATTTTTTTTATTTACATAGACAACATGCTTATTGTTGGTAGCAATGATAAGATGATTAAATCAACTAAAAACACGTTAAATACAACATTTGACAAGAACGATATGGATTTAGCTAATGTTATACTTGGGATTAAAATTTCAAGAACATGAGATGGACTCGTTCTAAGCTAATAAGATTACATGGATAAAATTCTTAAAAAATGTAACAAAGACGATTCTGGTACGTCTAGAACACTGATAGATATAAGTTGGTTTCCATCTAAAAATAAAGGCAGGAATGTCTCTCAACACACCCCTAAAGTGTTTGAGTTGATTGTTCGTGTAAATGAACCAATCTCAACATGCCTATCATACTTTATACGTGCATGTAAATCATTATCTCATAATTCCAATGATATATTACACATGAACTCAAAATGATTCATCTATGAGCACGTAAAACTCAATCAAGACTTTTCTGATATACAAAGTATCATATTTTACATAATTCTGGAGATTCACATTATTAACAAGTATATCTCTAGATATTTTCAAAGTATGATTATTACATGTCATCATTTACATAGATATATCACAAAAATACTTTCTTTATTGATGTCTCTTATGGAAATACCATCAAGTGTCTGGTTTCATCCTAATACTTGAGATTCTCAATACATGAGATAACTGCATAAATAGCATGGGTCTCATATTTTCAATTAGTTTCATTGTATGCACAATACATCTATACCAAAAGATTAATGGGGCTGCATTAGCATTGCTCGTCGTACTAGAAATTTTTTTCGATTGATCAGCCTGACTAATTTCGACATTCTGAGTTCATCTGTGTGGTCAGATTTTAATAATCAATTTTAAGGCCACATTTTGGATTTCAATAGATATATTTGACAGTAAAAATGCAAAAAAATCCATGCACAATTTGGATCAAACTTCTAGAGGTCATAACGTCTTCGTTTCAAGGTCAAAATTACGATCTTTATTCCGTTGAAAATGTTTTGAGAAGATCTATCCAATTATATTAAATGGGAATCATGAAACGTGTGGATAAGAAGTTATCATGTGATGAAATTTTGAATTTTACCAATTTGCATGCAAAAAATCATATTTTTATCCAAATTTCGGGAGGCATAACTTCTTCGTTTTAAGGCCAAAGCTAATGATCTTTACATTTTTAGAAAGATCTCGAGACGATCTATCCAACTATATCAAATGGGAAGTATGTAATGAAGTGTAGAAGAAGTTATCATATATGAAATTTCGGATTTTATCAATTTTCATCCAAACTTCAAAGCATCATAACTTCTTCGTTTTGAATCCAAAGTTTAAGTTCTTTATATGGTTGGAAAACTAATTGAAATGCCTTTCTAACTATACTAATCTTTCTGCATCAATGTAAAAAAGCAATAAATTATCAAAAGATGCCATAAAAATCACATAAGGTTTGAAAACTTTACATACAAAATTATAACTCAATTGAATCATGTAGTGACATATTTAAGCAGGAAATAACACAAGGAATTCAATCTTAAGGTGTTAATACAAATATAGTAATTTACAGCATGCATAATCATCAAATTCGGGTCAAATATTTTTACATGAATTGATGAATTCCAAGGTCTTTGTATGGTTGAATTACATTACTTTTCAAACATCAAATTCTGCATTTTCTAGCACTCCAATGGTTTCAATCCCGATCACAATGGAAGGAAATTATTATCCACAATCTAAATGCCTTATTTTGTGAGTATTCATGCGAAAATAGTGATTTTATGGCCTTTCCAGTTTTGGTATAATTTTACATACAAATTTCTATTATTTTCTTTCCTCCTCTTTTTTCATAACTTCAATTAGGAGGTTGCAAGAGTTATTTTGGAAAATGTAGGGATTTGGGGAAGTTATGGATTTGAATTCCATTTAAAACATTCCCTCCTATTCACTTTTGAAATCTTGCAGGTCAGGTAACCCTACATCGCTTATTCCATAATCTTTCCAAGCAGCAACCCGCAAGCTTCAGTGTAAACATGAGAAGGAAGCGCTAAATCTATGAGAGCAGTGTTCGAAATGTGAGTCATGTGATAGTTTCTTGTGCATGGAGACAAATATTAGTTACCAGTACAGTACGTGTTAATATTATTAAATGCATCAGATCTGGAGATGAATATAGCACTAAATGGTTATTCACATTTTATCAATTTGTTCTGGAGATGTTGGATAATTGGTGAAAACTTGAAATGAGCTATATGCATAATGGTTGATGAATTCTTTTAGATTAGGGTCACTTGTACTTGAGCCATTATTCATTAGTGTGTGGCTTTGTCTACTAAAACTCAGTATAAGTGATGAATGATTGTCCACCAAATTATGTTTTTTCCTCTTCCCATATATCATAAACAACTAGACTAACAATGCATAGGAAAATGTAATCATAAACAATTAGACTAAGAATGGATAAGAAAATGACAAAACCCCAAAAAAAAATAAAAATAAAAATAAATAAATAAAAATTTGTGACCATTTTGTATTTCACATCCCATAGAAACTGCATATTGGACAACTATAAAAATTTTGTGCGCCATGTAGAATTGGTCGTGTGATTGTATGGTTGAATCGAACTCTTAAGGGATATTAGCATTTATTTGAGCGTCATTATCTAAAAACTCATTTTTTTTTAAACTTATTTTTCAAGCACGTATTCTCCAAATAAAATAATTTTGTACATAAATTCAAAAAAAATTTCTACTTTTTAACTATATATTCTTTAAAAAATAACTATTACAAGATCTATTTTTCCTAAAATGGGGCTCAAACAGAGTTTAATGTAAATATTTGTCGTGATTGAATTTGAGAAAAGTTTGGAGGAAAGAGGTTACCACATGAAAAGCAAAAGTTGAATGCTTAAAGCATATACTTGGAAGATCCTTCTCCATTAATTCTATACCATTTCACAAACCCTTTAAAATCATTAATTATTCTTCAATTTTATGTCTTTTTCTTGAGGACCTCCGCTTTCTCCATCAGGCTTCTGTGGGCAAGTTTCCACGATAATAGCAGTGGTAAATATGAAGAGAAAGAAGGATAATTCAATCCTCAGTAGAATTGTCAAATAGGCTGGACTGGTTATTTTGACAACTCTACTCCCCCGAACCGTTGGGCAACTATAGATCCTTTGGCAATGCAGTTCAAGCTTAAATTAGTTAAGCTTCCTTTCTCCCTTTATTTTTAAATTTTCTGCAATGGAGATTTCTGTTATAGTTTAAAATTAATCTACAGTTTTTATTATGGAATGTCAAAAATAAAAGCATCATAGAGATGTCTGTATGCGATTTGCGATTTTATTTTCTATCTCTGTATTAATCTGAATGACTCCATAATGTGATTTGAATGAAAAAGTTGATTGATAGACGTTTTGCAGAATATTTTTTTTCCCTGTTCAGCAATTTGTGCATTGAAAGTTTTGTAGTTGTTGGATAAAGAACATATTTATTTGTTTAAATTTTGTCTTTAACTTGTCGGATCATGACAATTTTTCTGTAAACAGATAATATTGTGACTTAAAAACGTTTTATGATTGGTTCTAGTATCATGGTAATTATCACTTAAAGTTGTATATTTATTTAAATGTTTGTCTTCAGCGTGTATGATGATTTGAAGGCTATTGAAAAGAAAGAGATTATAAGTTGTCTTCGATGGATAATAGAAGTTGCAGGTAGGTATGGCAACCCGACTCGTCGGCTCGGGCTATCCGTGGCTCGACTAAGGGGAAAGTTCGAACTGCCTTGGCTTGAGCTCTGTAGAACCGAGCCTCATCTTGGGGTGTTGGGTCGAGCCCGAGTCAACCCGTATGGCTCACGGGCCTAATTTAAAAAAATAAAAATTAAAGGCAGCAACCTGCTGCTTTTAGGCAGTCGAATGCTGCCTTTATTTAATATAATATAAAAAACCAAGCCTGTCCTGCTCGGTAAGGCCCGAGCCTTGATTTCTTGGCCTAGCAAAAGGTTATTCAACTTGGGCTCACAAAAAACTTCGGAACATTTTACTCAAATCGAGCTCGGATTTTGACTATTTTAAACTATTTATGAGGCTGGAAAAATCAGCGTTTTTTAGGACATTGATTTTGGGTAGTTTACACTATCGATGTACTATAATATGGATTGCATTTCTCAGTTCACAAAATCTATGGTATTTGGCCATTTTTCAAAAAATTAAAAATCCAATTGTACCCTCGTTATACAATTATTTCCAACACATATGTTTTGTCTCTTTACATGAGTAATGCCATTTGGATTGCATGTAAACAATTTTTTAAACAGTCCAACTCATTTTAGGCAGAGACAAATTACATTAAAATTTACTGAAACTTGAAGATTGACATACGTCTAAGGTGCCCTTTACCCAAAAACTTTATATATAAATACCCTATGTAAAGTTATGTTATGCTTCATGACTTAGCTAAAATTTCGTCTATATTTCTTTCCACGCTAAACTTAGAAATTTGACTCGAGCATTCTAGACTCTATTGCACAAGGCTGTTGTACCACTCTAAAGTATCAGCAATCTTGCGTTCTAATAGGTTCTCCTAGCATACAGAAATTAGATAGAGTAGGAGTGGTTGGGATTCATTGATACCTGATAACAAGGTCGTACAAGATTTTGAGGTCAACAGATCGGTAACTTCCATAGAGCACCACATAAAAAACCACAAGTAAATGTGAGCATAAAGCATACTTAAAAAATCTACCCCACAAGTGAGAGTCTTCATGGAGAAAATGAGGATGTTAACACCCGATAGTCCGACTAAAGCAGCAAGGGGAGGTTAATCCTTGCATGAGGACAAGGAATCGTAGAGCCAACAGACAAGTGACTTAGGTGACAAGGAATGTGACCGTCATGACCACAAACATGCTAACATTGCGGAAAGTTTTTTGATATCATCGAATAAAAAAATAAAGTGTCGAGGAAAAAAAAGACCCACAAGCTAAGGGATCTTGGATCCGTTCTTATGCAAAACTTCATTTTCACAAATCAAAGCACGTGGATGATTCCCCTTCCTTAAAATGAAGTGTTATATATGGTACATCATGTATAACCAATTATTTTGTGGCCCATGTAATATTAAAGAATTAATTAAAGGTGATTAATATTACTAAAATTCTATCGACCTAATTGAGAAGTGGCAGTTTTATAACTGTCCACTTTGATGGAAAGTAGAGAGTTTTATTGCCCATAGAAGACTGCATTTCTCTGTCTATAAAAGTGAATGAAATTCATCAATTAATTTATTCAATTACAGAGATGAAAAGTAAGAAAACAGTTTCTTTAATTTAACAGTCTCTTTTTTGCAGATTTAAATTTCTCAATTATTGTCAATTGATCAATGTATGTCTCTTGATCAATTAAATTTATATGTAAAAATCATGGAATTTTTAAGATCTTGGAATTAGGGTTTAATTTCTTACATGTAGTATCAGAGCCAAGTTATAAAATTCTTGATTTTCCTTTAAAGATTTACTATTTTTCGTAGGGGATCTTTAATTTTCCGGATCAAGGTTTAAAATTAGAATGATGCTTCCACTGCTGGATATATTAAACCGTATCAATGGCCGTTTAATTTCCCGTCTGCACTGATAATTATTAATGAAAGTTCCTTGTATTAAATGGCATGAATTTGTGTTCAATTTAAAATTGATTTTATCTATCATGTTGCCGACATGTATTCTGCTTATTCTGCATTTATTGCTGATGATGGCCAAACATGGGTTTTTTATTATGTATGGGTTGAGCACTGTATACAAAAGTCAATATGTTAAATTAATTTTTATATGTAGTCATTATCTTTAAAGCAGACAAGCTTTGCATATTGGAAGTTGATTTCCTCTTTCCAGAGAAACAAAATAAAAGTGTCAAAGAAGTGGTTTCGGGTAGCATATTTTGTGAAATTTGAATAATGGATTATATCTAATTTAATCACTTACTTCTCGTATCTTGTTTATTCATCTTTGAAAGTGAATAAAAATTCTATGGTAATTAATCTACACACAATAATTGGGATAGAAAATGATTTATCCAAAAGTTTTGATGACTGATTTAGATAAATGTTTTAGTTATGTAATTAATGTTCGATTAATGTTGTTTGTTAGTCACCAAAGTGGCCAAACTTGCGAACACTAAATTACGTAATTTATTTTTGTCAATTACTCTTGGTGGTATGATGCTTATAAATGTAATATCAAGAGTATATTGACATTCATAGATTATAAAATTATTATGGATCACCCAAAGGTTGATCAACTAATTTTATTAATCTTGAACATGTTCGTGGTTAATTAATTTACTTGGTCGGATTTTGTATATCCAAAGATATCGTACATGTTTGATTAGAGTATATTAATTGAAATTAAATTAGCATCATTATATCTATTTATGATGGTAAAATGTAGAATCACCCAAAGGAGAACTACGGTGTTCATTTATTGTTACCTGAATCTGAAATTAAGTATTTAAATCTAAACTCAAAGTATTAATGTTAGAGCATTTTATATTTTGCAGTATATATTTTCGTTTCTCTACATTCGTATGCTTTATCTGTACCACTGTTCAACTGGCTCAATTTCTCTTACTGGTGTGAACAAGTCCAATTCAATTTAGGTGTTTTGGACTTGGACTTGGACTTGGCACTTCAAGTTGAGAAACTTGCCGATCTTACTGATGAGAGCAGCGCTCATGAAAGGTCTTTCCATAATGCTTGGGAAAGGTATAATAGATTAGGCTTAATGTTAATGCGGATGACCTTAGCAAAGAATATCAAGTCTACTATCTCTAAAACTGATATTGCTAAGGAAATTATGAAGTTTGTGGAAGAACGTTCCCAAACAGCTAAAAAATCACTTGCTGGTACACTGATGGGTACCTTAACCACCATGAAATTTGATGGTTCTCGTACCATGCATGAGCATGTTATTGAAATGAGTAACATTGCAGCAAGACTTAAGACTCTTAGGATGACTGTGAATGAGAACTTTCTGATACAAGTTATCATCAACTCCTTGCCTCCCGAGTACGGTCCATTCCATATGAACTATAATACTTTAAAGGATAAATGGAATGTGAATGAATTGCACAGTATGCTCGTGCAAGAGGAGACAAGACTTAAGACTCAAGGAACTCATTCTGTTCATCTCGTAAGACATCAAGGGGGTGGAAAGAAATATAAGAAAAGATTTGGAAAGGGCATTAAGCAAGGACCACAAAAGATAAATGAGTCTTTTGCCCAAATCCACAATAAGGAACACAAGAAAGATACGTATCATTTCTGTCGCAAACCTGGACACCATAAAAAGGACTGCCTAAAATGTAAGCCATAGTTCGAAAGTAAAGGTAAAATTATTTTTTATGTATGTTTCGAATCTAATTTGGCAAAAGTTCCCTATAATACTTGGTGGATTGATTCCGAATGTATCACTCATGTTACTAATACGATGCAAGGATCCTTTCAATCCAAACCATAAATCCAAATGAAAAGTTTATCCTCATGGGAAATCGAATCAAAACTCCAGTTGAAGCCATTGGAACCTATCGTTTGATTTAGATACTGGACATCATTTAGATTTATTTCAAACACTTTATGTACCTTATATTTCTCGTAATTTAGTTTCTTTATTGAAACTTGATTATGTTGGATATTTCTTTGATGGTGGAAATGGATGTTTAAATTTGTTTAAACAAAATCATCTTATTGATTCTGCTATTCTTTGTGATGGCTTATATAAATTAAAGCTTGATAACCTCTTTGCTGAGAATCTTTTGACCTTGCATCATAATGTTGGTACTAAACGTGATTTACTGAATGAACGATCTGCTAACTTGTGGCATAAACGTTTGGGTCACACATCCAAGGAAAGTATAGAAAGATTGGTAAAGAATGAAATCCTTCCTAACTTGGATTTTAGTGATCTTGGAACTTGTGTAAATTGCATTAAAGGTAAACAAACCAAACACACAAAGAAAAGAGCCACGAGAAGCACACAGCTTCTTGAGATAATACACACCGATATATATAGACCTTTTAATGTTCCATCATTTGGTAAAGAAAAGTATTTTTATCACCTTGATTGATGAATTTTCACTTATGGTTATGTCTATTTGTTACATGAAAAGTCTCAAGCTGTAAACGTTTTAGAGATCTTTGTCAATAAAGTTGAATGTCAATTAGATATAAAGGTGAAAATTATCAGATCTGATAGAGGTGGAGAATATTATGGAAAGTATGATGAAATTGGACAACACCCTGTCCATTTGCTAAATTACTTAAAAGACATGGCATACGTTCTCAATACACTATGCCAGGCACACCACAACAAAATGGTGTGGCTGAAAGGCGTAATCGTACTCTAATAGAAATGGTTAGCTGCATGTTAAGCAATTCATCTTTACCCATATCTTTGTGGATATTTGCATTAAAGACTGTTGTGTATCTGCAAAACAAAGTTCTTAGTAAAGCAATTCCAAAAGCTCCTTTTGAACTGTGGACGGGAAGGAACCCAGTTTAAGGCACCTGCATGTTTGGGGTTGCTCGACAGAAGTAAGAATTTATAATCCACATGAAAAGAAACTTGACTCAAGAACGATCTGTGGCTTTTTCATTGGTTGTCCAGAAAAATCAAAAGGGTATAGGTTTTATTGTCCTAACTATAGTACTACAATTGTTGAAACTGGAAATGCTAGGTTCATTGAGAATAGTGAAGTTAGTGGGAGTTTGGAACCATGAAATGTGGAAATACAAGAAGTTAGAGTTCAAGTTTCTCTACCATCAACTTCTTCTAATGTTGTTATTCCTCAAATTGTTGAACGGCATAACAAATTAACCAAACAACAAATAAATGATCAAACACCCCACAATGAAATTGCCACTGATGAACCTGCATTAAATGAACCACAAGAAATAGCATTAAGAAGGTCACAAAGACAACGTAAATCTGCTATTTCTGATGATTATGCGGTTTACCTGCAAGAGTTTGAATTTGACTTGGGAATTGTTGATGATGATCCAGTTTCATTTTCACAGGTCATTGACAGTGCTAATTCTGATAAGTGGTTAGATGCTATGAAAGATGGTTGAAATCTATGGAACATAATGAAGTCTAGGATCTCGTCAAATTAACAGAATCATGTAAAAGAATTGGGTGTAAATGGGTCTTTAAGACCAAGCGCGACTGTAATGGTAATATAGAACGATATAAAGCTAGATTTGTTGCCAAAGGTTTTACTCAGAAAAATGGCATTGATTATAAGGAGATGTTTTTGCCAGTCTCCAAGAAAGACTTACTTAGAATTATAATGGCTTTAGTAACTCATTATGACTTAGAGCTACATTAAATGGATGTGAAAACCGTCTTTCTAAATGGAAATTTAGATAAAGAAGTTTATATGGATCAGCCTGAAGGTTTTTCAGTTGAAAGAAAGGAACACATGGTGTGTAAGTTAAAGAAATCAATATACGGACTTAAACAGGCTTCCCGTCAATGGTATCTTAAGTTCAACAATACTATTACTTCCTTTGGATTTAAGGAAAATATTGTTGATCGATGTATATATCTAAAGGTCAGTGGGAGCAAGTTTATATTTCTGATTCTGTATGTTGATGATGTCTTGCTAGTTATTAATGACCTTGGTCTATTACACGAAACTAAAAAATTTCTCTCTAGAAATTTTGAAATAAAAGATATGGGAGAGGCAACCTATGTGATTGGAATTGAAATAGAACGTGATAGATTACAATGATTGTTGGGGTTGTCTCAGAAAGCATATATCAATAAAGTTTTAGAGAGATTTAATATAAAAAAAATTGTTCAACGAGTGTTGTTTCAATTCAAAAAGGAGACAAGTTTAGTCTCATGCAATATCCTCAAAATGAATTGGAACACAAACAAATGACAGCTATTTCTTATGCGTCTCTTGTTGAGAGCTTAATGTATGCTCAGACTTGCACCAGGCCAGACATGCCAGACATCAGTTTTGGGATACTGGGCAGGTATCAAAGTAACCCGGGACTTGATCATTGGAAAGCTGCAAAGAAAGTATTGAGATACTTGCAAGAAACGAAAGATCACATGCTCACTTATAGGAGATCTGATAACTTGGAGGTCATTGGTTATTCAGATTCGGACTTTGCTGGATATATGGATACTAGAAAGTCCACATTTAGCTATTTATTCCTCTTGGCTGGAGGGGCTATATCATGGAAAAGTGCGAAGCAATGCTGCATCCACTATGGAAGCGGAATTTGTGGCATGCTTTGAGACCACGGTTCAAGGAAATTGACTGCGGAACTTTATTTCAGGGCTTGGAATTGTTGACAGTATAGCCAGGCCGCTGAAACTTTATTGTGACAATTCTGTAGTGGTGTTCTTTTCAAAGAACGACAAGTACTTTAAAGGTACTAAACACATGGAATTGAAGTACTTTACCGTTAAAGAAGAAGTTCAAAAATAAAGGGTGTCAATCGAGCATATTAGCACCAATCTTACGATTACAGATCCATTAATGAAAGGATTGCCACCAAAGACATTCAATGAACATGTCGAAAGGATGGGCATTATTGAAAATTATCATTAACAATATTATGTAATTTATGATGCTTATGTATTGACACTTTGAGCTGATTTATGTAATGTTTTTGACAAAATATTATTCCTATCATAACTGTTGGTACATGTAAGTGAATGGATTATGTAAATACTAATAGGGATAGTCTTTTCGAAAACATTATTGTAATACAATTATCGAACTTCTCATTACATGTCATGTTGGGTAGGGACTAATATTGTAGTACATGGAAGGAATTATGCTTATATGATGGTGTAAAATCGCCATGACTCTTATTAGTCTTACTTAAGAATGATATATTAAGTGGTCAATATATAATAGATTTTAGCTCATGATATGCGCATTATGTTTTATACCACATAACGAAGCAATATTACACGGGCCAAGTGAGAGAATGTAAAACCAATTATTTTGTGGCCCATGTAATTGTTTTTGACAAAATATTATTCCTGTCATAACTATTGGTACATGTACGTGAATGGATTATGTAAATGCTGACAGGGATAGTTTTTTCAAAGACATTATTGTAATACAATTATCGAACTTCTCATTACGTGTCATATTGGATAGGGACTAATATTGTAGTAAATGGAAGGAATTATGCTTATATGATGGTGTAAAACCGCCATGACTCATATTAGTCTTTACTTAAGGATGATATATGAAGTGGTCAATGTATGATGGATTTTAGCTCATGATATGCGCATTATATTATATATCACAAAACGAAGCAATATTACACGGGCCAAGTGAGAGAATGTAAAACCAATTATTTTGTGGCGCATGTAATATTAAAGAATTAATTAAAAGTGATTAATATTACTAAAATCCTATTGGCCCAATTAAGAAGTTGCGATTTTATAATTGTCCACTTTGATGGAAAGTGGAGAGTTTTATTGCCCATAGGAGACTGTCTCTCTTTGCCTATAAACATGAATGAAACCCATCAATTAATTCATTCAATTACAAAGAGGAAAAGTGAGAGGACAATTTCTTTAATTTAACAGTCTCCTTTTAACAAATTTAAATTTCTCAATTATTGTCAATGGATCAAGGTATATGTCTTGATCAATTAAACTTATATGTGAAAATCATGGAATTCTTAAGTTCTTGGAATTAGGGTTTAATTTCTTACACATTATTGTTTCAAAAATTATATATAGTACATTATTGTTTCAAAAATTTAAGTGGGCAACTTATTGGGCCTATTTGTGGATGAATTAGATAAAGGCAAAAGAAAGCAAACACGGTGCATGGGCAAATGCCAATGCGTGCGCATGGCTCGAAACGCCTCTAGTCACGCGTGTGCATGGGCTTGGAAACAAGCCGTTAAGATCATAGTTTTCAGTTTTTTTTTTTTTTTTTCGTTGTGCCTTTTGTTTAAAATTTCCCCACTTTTTAAAGAATGTTTGGAGCCTTTCATGGTGTACCGATGAAAAACTATAAATATTTGATAATTTTTCATTTTTAAATGCAACATATTTGAATTCATTTAAATTCAAAAAGAGATTTTCCCAATTCTCATATTTTTCAAACCCTTTTTTATGTTCTTCAAGTTTTGATAGATAAACACAAGTGTTTAAATATTTTCTTCTTCAAGGTTTGTTCCATCTGACAAATTATTTGTGATGATTCCTTTTAAGCACAAAAATCAATCCTAGATGCGGCAAATATCGTTTGAGTAGGAAATATGATATAAGTGATCAAGAAAAAGAAAATTTTGAGCACCAAGAATCTAAAAATGAAGGCTATAAGCCAAAGAGATCGAACGAAACACAAACACGTAAAGATATGTACAATTTATCTTGAAGTTGAAACTTATATCCTTCTCTGTGATACGCTGCATGAGAACGGGCTAGACCCACCGAATCATGAGAGATAGAGGAGACCTTCTAGGTTAGCTAGCATTTTTAACATATTGGAAGTCAACCAATCCATCGAAAGAGACAAGCATGCACATTACCTAGCTAATACATGATGCCTCTAAGATGACGGAGCCACACTTGGGCAAGTGTGGTCCACCACTCAAAAAATTTGAATTTTTTTTTATTATTTTTTAAATTTGATGAATGTCTATTCTGCGCTTGTGAAGATTTTCTGGAGGAAGTACATGAGATTAGAAGTGGTAGGGATTGAGATTAAGACACAAATTATAACACTCAAATGAAAACGTCAACAAATACAAGTTCACTTTTACGTATATGCCTATATCTTACTAAATAGAAGCGAAGACGTAATAATGGGTGCGTATAAAGCAGAAGATGACTATGATTACTTATTCAAGGTGGTGCTGATAGGCGATTCGGGTGTCGAAAAATCGAATATTATCAAGATTCACTTGAAATGAGTTCAATCTCAAATCAAATTCGACCATCGGTGTTGAGTTCGCCGCTCAAAACTACCAAATTGATGATAAAGTAGCCATGTCCCAGAT
>NC_036256.1:11618020-11685956 GCF_002742605.1 Olea europaea var. sylvestris | reverse complement strand
ATAAAGATATCAAATGGGTAGCATCATGTTGATTTATATTCTAACATCTTATTTGCATTATTCTTTTATTAAATCGTACATTTTTGTGTTTACTTGAGGGATTTTCCACCTTTTCTTCTTGTACTTGTTGTTATTGATGTGGTTGTAAATAGTAGTGGAGCCAGAGTAGGGCAAGCCCAGAATTCAATTTTCATCTCTGATTTGTGTGCAATCTACATGTACTTCTTGGAAGGTTTAAGTTAGCAATTTTTTGAAAGGATCTAGTAATAAACAAAGCAGTATTTGATATATTGAGAAAATATATTTAACGAAATTGATAATGATGTAATTATAAAATGTTTCAAAATATAAAAATAAGTCAAGAATAATTATAGTAATATTATATATAATTATTTTTGCTATATAATTTTTGTCCACCCAAATAAAATATCTTGGCTCCGCAGCTGCATGCACCTATACATGTGGCATGGATGATGAAAATAAAGATCTTTCCTTTTAAAGCAATCACAGCGCGACTATCCCCGAAGACTTTGGTGTTACAATAAAATCCTACAAGTGCAAGGTGTCGCATGCAAGTAATGAAGCAATGAATAAAGTATCGTTCTTATAAAGACTAAATATTTAATTTCAATAATATTTCATTTGGATTCAAATAATCTCAACTTGAACCAAACAAATACACGATTCAATGATTTTGATTGTTCTAGACTAATATTTCTAAATTATCTAATAAAATAAGGAAAGTGATTTAACACGTTTTAGAGAAATCTCGTTGTTGAGAGCACTCAGATTCCACTTCATTGTCTACTTTAACCTCAATTTTGGTAATAGATAATATATACATGATTTAATGATCGATATTCTTAAAATATTAATATTCTCTTTAGAGTAGAATTAAATTAGTTTTTACATTTGATCTTACGGTATCTTTACGAAGGATGTGAATAAGCAAAAACATGTGAAAATTTGAAATATTCTAAATTTCTGATCACACAAAGCATAGAGATATATCCACACGGACTTTAAGATTATTATACTATGTGCTAATCCTCTCTTTGACCACTCAAAAATAAGTATCTTATCTACATCGGACTAAACGTTTAAAGTCATGTACGAAATAGGAATCATTTCAAATTAAACAATGTCAGGCTGTGATGCTAGATCCAATCCAACATTAGGCAATGACGAAATAGCCTTGGGCCCGATCAGATTAAACAATTTTCAAATGACATCATTGAGATGGCCCAATACCAAACAAATTACTCCAATTCTTGAAGTGTGATTGTGTTTGCTACTTGAATGGAGAGAGTCAGTTACTTTGGACCGTTGAATTCATCTCAAATCAATTGTTGGTGTTTTGAGTATAAATAAAACACTTGGCTGAACCCCTAGATTTATTCTCATTTTTCTATGTATGTATCCGTCTTCTAGAATTTTACATATGGTTGGATGAATTGTAAAATTTCATAATAAGAAAGAGTTAGAGTGATTCGTTTTGTGAGTATAAGACAATTGATGTGGTGAGTATGGTCCATAGAAGTGACCCCATTCACGTCTATGAATGAGGGTCTGGGTTATTCGATGCCTCTGTGATGATACAAACGGGTACAATTGATTAAACCTACGATTGAAGAGATCTTGATTGGTTTAGATTATGCTTGTGTGTCGAGGAAATAAACTTGGTTCAATCTGAAATTTGTAAAACTAGGTCTATATTTCCAGATCTTGTGGTTCTTGGTGTGGATCTTGATACTGGTAACACGATCTATAAAGAAACTTTGATGTCTTTATATTTCCTAAGGTCTATGATCTCTAAGGCTAAACGCTCTGTCGGTCATATTGTAAGATCACCACTATGGTTTGCATTCTTCTAAACCCTAACTCTCAATTTCATATTTGAGAAAATTAATTATTTAAATAATAAATTTTAGGAAAATGTATGATTAAAAAATAAAGAAAATTTTAAGACTTACATAGAAAGTATTTTATTATATAAATGTATAATTAAAAATAAATATGTAGAATCAAATAATGATTGTCAAACAAGGGAGAAATGCTTATTGATCTTGTTTGGACTTCATTAAAATTAAATTTTTTGAAAATTATATTTTGGAATGATGATTTTTTGAAAAATGTGTAATTTAAAAATTAAAAAAAATAAAAAGTTTTGAATTTAAATATAATATTATTTTATTGAAATTTGTGTAATTAAAAATAAGAAAAAAAATGCATACTTTTACAAAAATGGAACCCAAATAGGAGCACTGGATGAATGCTTCTGAAGCAAGAGTGTAAAGAGAGACATTATCAAACATCCAAAAAGAATAAAGTAACTCTTAAAAGAGTTATCCCAAGAAAAGGTTGAATTCTAGAGTGCTCTTAATTTTGCACGTAAAGCAACCTTCAAAAGGCTTAAAAGTAATGCCCCACATTCAAAAATGGGTTTACAGCATCTCCAATGATGTAACATTGGATACAAATTAGCTGTAGTTTGACCTCCATTTTCTGAAAATGAAAATGAGTGAAATAATAATTTTTTAAAAAATGAGCGATTGAAAAGAAAAAAAAAATCGATTTACATATAATATTATTTTATAAAAAATTGTATGGTTGAAAATGAAAAAAAATAAAATGTAATAGAATAAAAATCAATGAGGGCCAAATGGGAGTTAAAATAATATTACACATAAATCGAAAATTTTTCCTTCTTTTTCAATCACTTATTTTTCAAAAAAAATACTACTTCACCCATTTTCATTTGAAAAAATAAAGGCCAAACAGAGACTTAGAGCTGTTTGATCCCCATTCTTTGGAAGAATGAATTTTTCTACAGTAATTTGACATCATTTCAATCAAATATTCTTCAATAAAATAATATTATACGCAAATCCAAAATTTTTCCTTATTTTTTAACCACATATTTCCTATCAATAAACTATTCAAAAATTCATTTTTCCCCTTAAAATGGGGCTATAACAAGGACTTAATATCTTTACATCCCAACGAATCTAAGGCTATGTTTAATAGCCACTTATTTTCTAGGGAAAATGGAAAACAAATTCCAACTTTCACTTTTGATTTGTTTGACTGACAAAATTTTTCAAAAAATTCGTTTTCCACCTTTCACTGTCACGTCAACATTTTCTAACTTTTCTTGAATTCGAATTCTCACCATATTGGTGAGAATTCGTTTTTCGAGTTATTGTAGCATTTTTTTTTTTCATTTTTTGTATTGACAATAGAAACAAATTCTAGAAATTATTATAAAAAAATATTTCCCTTTAACTAACAATTTCCATGTAAAACAAAGTCAAACAAACACCAAAAGATAGATAATTTTCTTGATTTTTTTATTTTTTATTTTTTTTTTTGTTGATAATTGAAACAAATTTCATTCTCAATACCAACAAATTATATTCCTTTAATCGAAAATTTTCATGTAAAACCATAATTGTCAGGCTCGACCCGGACATCGACCCGAACAATGCAGTGGATCAACAGGTCAGTAGTTCAACCGATAACTCGGTGGTTCAACCGACAAGTCAATTCCTACAAAAAAAATATTATTATGTATTTTCATTGAATAATTTTTTTTTCCCTATTTTCCACAAATAACTAATTAACCTAATATTATATTGTTAACTAAATATCAATTTGTATCCCAATTTCACAAATTTTGGACCATATATAGTCAAATATGGACTTGAAACAATAAAAACAACAACAGATAATTAAAAAAAATAAAACTACTTCATATGACAAGGCTCAACAAGGTTGCTTCATATACTTTAAGAGTATTCTTGCAAATATAAAACAATGAACTAAAAGTTAATCGTGACTAAAGAACATGATAACAAAGTAAATTATTTGAAGTTAATATTTTCTCAATTAAGAAGAGTTAGAGTGCATCCACACTGAAGTCTAAGACATAAATTCTTCAATTCTTTCGCCTTGTACCAATGACATAGTCTCAATCATACTAAAATTCTCGTTTTCATTGTTTGTATCATTTCCATTGTCATCATTTAGCTACTTTATTTGGACAGAAATTTGGAGTTTTGCATGTTTCTAGCTACTTTATTAATATGAATTGAGAAAAAAATTCAAAGATCTAATGTTTCTCCTGTAAGCTTTATAGTTTAACCATATCTGCAAAGTGACTGAAATATTTAAAGGATAGGCACTAGCATATACAAAGAGATATCTCAAAAAAGAATGGAGGTGGTCAACAAACTGAATAGGCTAAAAAGAAGAAGAAATTCTTTGACAGTGTCCAAGGAACCGACTCTAATCATCTTGACAACAAAGATCAGCAATATTTCAGTCTCTAATAGGTGCTGGTAATAACTATTTTCGTCTCTAACGAGTGCTCTTGAGACTACCAATATTTTAGCAAAATCAGCAGCAAAGCAGAAAATGGTTCTACAAAATCACCAATCAAATAATAAACAGCTCAAACTAAATAGATTTAAAGCCTTTCCCAAATCAAAATTGATAGAAACTAAAAGATTGATCTTAAATCTATCTTCAACAAATTTCGTGGTTCGAGAAATACATGGAATGGACAATGAATGTAAATTAATAAGATGATAAAATCTGTCCAATTCAAGTAAACACCAACTCAAGGGAATATAAAATATAAAAAATTGTTATGTAAATTTAATTCCAATCCTAAAAGGGAAGAATCCGAAGACGCAATCCCCTGCAATTCTGAAAACCAACTATATCTTGTTCTAAATACATGATTCACCACAGGAATATTTTTCCCCATCTACTATGCTTTGTAAGAATTTGAAATTGCACAAAAACAACTATATATTGTTCTAAAAATTTTGAAATCCACCACAAGAATATTTTTAACTAATCAATCAAAATCTATTTCTATTGGCTTCATACTAACCTGTTCTTCTTCCATCTCTTAAGACTTTAAATTGGAGATTTGGATTTTTTGGGAGTAATTGAATAGCTAACGGCAGCAACCGAGTCGGAGTTTGGAATGACAAAGAAGACTTACCTGGTAATTTGAATTGGGAAATTGGAAAACACAGGTTTTAAAGCAAAAGAAAAAACCCGGTTGGTTCAATTGCACATGGGTCGACGGTTGGGCTAAAAACCCGCCAATTTGACAAGTTTCCAACGGGTGGTTTGTCCACCTTTGAATTTGTCTGACTCGGACCGGACCTGGGTCCAATTCGACGGTTCTCGGGTTGAACCGACCGATCTGGTCCAGGTTTTATAACTATGTGTAAAACAATGCCTAACGAACATTAAAAAACAATTTTATTTCAATATTTTTCGCATGAAAAATTATACCAATCAAACACAATAATTTACAATTCTCAGAAAAACAATTTCTAAACAATACAATTCCCTAAAATTCGTTTTCAATTTAATTCCATCTTTATAATCAAACAGACCCTAAATTCAAATTTTACTCCAATGAAAATATTTAAATTCACTTTTTACTGGTAAAAAAAATGTAAATTTACATATTCTTGTGCACTTTCTACCAAAAAAATGCAATTTAGGTTTCCTTTACATACATCATTGGAGAGGAGGTCCCCAACCATTTTGAAGATCAAAATCATAAATTTGTTTTATTGAAAATGTTCTTAGAAGCCATGAATTTTCTACTATACAATCCCACCAAGCATACTCCCATAAAAACAACTTCAAATTGCAACCCTAAACACAGATTGAGCTCAAAAACAATTTAATTGCTGCAATTGAATTCCCAAACCTCCATTTTTTTTCAGAAAAAAGCAAAGAAGTTCCATCCATTTTAATCACCAAAATATGAATCCACCATGAAAAAAAATAAGGAACAGTAAATCCACTACAAAGCGATACTGGAAACCAGAAGTTTCTTTCATTAACATAATTAAAGAAGATCCCAAAACAACACAACCATCAGCATACAATCTTCCTTTTTACCCTACCAATACACCTAATAACCATCAAAAGAACACATTCTAAGCCCACAATTTTCATACAAAAGGAAGAGTCAGATAAGAGTAAGATACATGTTAATTGTGCTAAGCAGCAGCTTTCTTAGGAGATTTGGTAGCCTTTGAAGGGGATTTTGGTTCCTTAGTTGCCTTGTCTCCACCAGTTTTCTTTGGCAGCAGCACTGGATTAATGTTCGGAAGCACGCCACCGTGAGCAATGGTGACTCCTTGCAACAATTTCCCAAGCTCCTCATCGTTCCTCACTGCCAGTAATACGTGCCTTGGGATAATCCTGTTCTTCTTGTTGTCCCTGGCTGCATTGCCAGCCAACTCCAACACCTTCAATCAAACACCAAAACAAAATGAATCACTATTCGTACATTTGGTAGATTAGATTATATAGGTTCTTTAAAATCTGGGTATTATATAAACACACTATTTATGCATTCATTTCAGATCTAAATTCTAATTCAGTTTTTTTAAAAATAATCATTCCAATCAAGATTCCATACATAAATAAAGTTAATTAGCTTTAACTGAAGACCTTCAATATCAAATAAAATATGTTGGTTAAATAAATCGAGATCAGTAATCATAAATTGATTTGCATTGATTGGCAAGAAATAATGAAATTTTATAAATCAACAGACAAATTTTGAAATTTTAAACAAAAATCGAGTCGATAAATTATGCCCAGATACATTAATACAGATCTGCAATAGAGGGATAATTACCTCGGCAGCGAGATATTCAAGGACGGCAGCCAAGTAAACCGGAGCTCCGGTACCGACCCGCTGAGCATACCGGCCCTTCTTCAAGTACCGACCAATTCTTCCGACTGGGAATTGCAAACCGGCTCTGACGGACCGAGTTACCGGCTTCTTCTTTGGGCCTCCGCCCTTCCTCCCTCCAGCACCCTTCTTGATTTTCCCGGATTCCATTAACTGACAATACTAGCCCTGGAGAAAAGAAATTTTGTGTATATATACGTGGGTAAAACTGGTAATTGATTCAGACGTCTGCCATAGAAATCGGGGTTGTGACTTTATAGTGGTAGTGATGGAATCTGGTTTTTGGAAATGCGGCGTTATTAACCGTTGGATTCATATGTAATCAACGGTGAGGATCTTTTAAGCTTGATCCGCGTCAATTGGAATACGACCAATGAGAACAAAGGTTCGAATTTGAGAAGTTGAATTTGAAATTACTTTTGAGACCTTTTATGGAAACTTAAGTGGTGGTTGGTTTGTATTTTTATTTTCCATTTTTATTTTCAAAACGATTTTTAGTTTTTTCGAAAAATGGCTCGCTTTCCGCATTTTAAGCGTTTTCGACATTTATAACTGAAAACGCTGAAAACAATAAAAAGTCGTTTTGCGTTTTCAGTAATAAATTTTAACTCGTTTTCGAAAATGCGTTTTCGAAAACGACGGACCAAATGCGTTTTTTGCATTTTCAAAAACGAAAAAGGGAAAATGAGCCGAAAACGACAAACCAACCACGGCCTTAGGGTGCAATTGGTTTGCGTTTTTATTTTCCGTTTTCATTTTTGAAAAAAGAAAGCGTTTTCCATTTTGAAGAACTATTTTCAAATTATAGAAAACGTGTTTGGTTTGTCATCTTGAAAAACGATTTCTCAAAATAGAAAACTAGAAAATGCGTTTGGTTTAAAATTTTTAGAAATTGTTTTATGACATTTATTCAATTAATTTGATTATTTAGTAAAACAAAATAATTTTAGACTAATATATTACCAAATAATATATATTTTAAACTTGATGAATTTACTATTTTTTCTTGCAACAAAAACAAAATAATAAATAATGAATTTATAGAGAAAAAATAGGAATCATTGTCAAATTTATCAATTAATAAATTTTTTTTCAATTAATTTATTTTTTAGTAAAACATATCAATTTTAAGCTAATATATGATTAAAAAAATATAAATTTTAAAGTTGGTAAAAAAAAAATCATTGTATATCTCCACCAATCGCATCGAAATCATTCGTATATAATAAATCATTGTCACTCATATCATCTATGTACTTACCATAATCATTTATAAAAATACTCCAACAAATATAAATACCAAAATCTACATTGATTAAAATAAAACTAGTAGTAAATGTTGAGAATTACAAAGTTCATAGTCAATATATAAAAAGAACACAATCCTACGTTATAAGTTCAAAATACTCAATCCGACCAATTAGGCAAATCAAAGAAGTTCCAAGATAGGTCCTCTCCTAATTTCTGGCATCATTATAAATGTCATTCTGAAATCTGGATCCTTAAAAGCCTTTATTGCTTTCATATAAACCTCGTTGGACGCTCCTTCCATGTTGTTTAAGATGTTCAAACACGTCATATTTGAATAAGGATCTGGACTAGTGACTTCACTAGAGCCCTCGTGATTAGATTATTTTTCTTAGATGCGTGCAAACTTTTCTTTAAGGTATAGCACCCTTAGTTGTGTTGCCTCATTCCTCATACTAACAGTAGATGACCATTGAGACATATATTCCTCAAGTTTTTCTCCTTTATTGATTTTGGATTCCTTATGTCGACGTTTGTTAGGTGTAGTATCATCACGTTGACGAATATTTGAAACTTCATCGTCATCATTCTCCAACATGTACATGCACTCCCCTGCTCAAAAACTCATCTTCTAGCCGTCTTTCTTCCTCTGAAGTTGGAGGAAGCTGAGTAGAAGCATGGCCTAGACTTCCAGTAGCTGTAGTCCCACTAAAATTCTCTCCAAGCAATTCGTAATGCTTAGATCCTTCCCTCCTAAATGTCTTATAGTCGCTCTTGTTTATCTACAATAAAAACAGAAAAAACAAAACAAAACCCTACATTAATAGTGAAGCAAAATGTTAAACAAAAAATGATATCATAAATAAGTAATGCTAAAAACTTTCTTTTACAACACGTACCGTAAAAAAATGTTGTCAAACTTCTGCTGTAACATTCACTTGGTTGGTATTTGGATCCCATGTAACAACCATACGCCCTAAAAGGTCAGAGAACAAGCGATGCACTTTACGCAAACGATTTCACTTGCCCTTCAATCTCTCTATCCCGTAGTCAGATTTTGTGGCAACAATCATCTCTTGATTGATCTTGCCCCAATCGTCTTTTGTGAACGTTGAACATTGCAACTTCCCTGCTTTCACATTATCTTAAAGTATTATGATAAAAACGTGTTCGTTCTGATCGGACCATGACATTGTTTCCATATTCTTACCTCTATGACCACCCATGTTCTCTAATGAAGATAATGAATAAATATTTAACCACTTAACCAAAATATAGCCACAAATTCCATATAGGAAATCAAATAAGTTGACATCACAAGGAAAGAAAACTGACTCAAAATTGTCTCTTTCCCTAGTCGCTGCAACCATTTACTTCAAAACCAAACACGATAAGTGACTATCCCAGGTATGATGGTATTCTCATTTGTTTTCTTCCCAGAAGTCCAGGATCCATTCAAAATGCTCAAAACTCATTAATTGTTGCAACAAGTCAATTATTTAAAATGGAAAATGGACTTCCATGCTATATAATTATCAAACACCTAAAACTGTCAATTCCTTTTTTTTTCCTGATTTTTTCATATTATTATTAGATAATAAAGAAGATCTAACAATCAAACATACACAAAATTGTAAGTTCTAACATAAATAGATCTTAAAACACAGTACAATTCAAACTTCCCAAAAAATAAAAAATAAAAAGGATTTCTTGAAATAGAACAAATTTGTACCTTTGACACCAAAATCCCTCCCTTAAAATCCAAGAACCAATGTCTTAATTTTTTAAAGTCCTCAAGATTACACAAAGAAATGATGAAATATATATACACACACACACTATGTCATAGTGTACTCCACCAATGCTATGCAGAGCAAGAAACAGGAAAAGATAGATTTTTATTTTTATTTTTTCCCCTCTGTTTTGCAAAGCAATATTAACATAGCCAAAAACAAAAAGGAAAGCCAGAAATGCACGAGGTCCTCCTTTTCTTCACCCAAACATCCAATTGACGGTGATAATCTTAATTTAATAGGTATAATCCATTTTGGGCAGTTTCAAAATGTAATCCATTTCCACAAACATTGAACTTAATTTCCCCAAACTAACTTTAATGGAAATATATTATCATGAATTCAAAATGTTTTTTTCTTTTCCCTCATTGTTTCCCAATCGATCAGCATCAACACCCCACCTTTCAACTATGATTAAACACTCACAAGCCCCTTCTCCGGCTGAATAACCACTTCCATAAGCTCTACCACCAGTAAGAAGAGCTCCCCGACTCAATTCTCCCACCAACATGTGAACAAATTCTTTTCCCCCATTTTATCGAAAACAGGTAACCCCGACTCAATTCTCCTACACTTTCCAGACAAACCAGCAATTAACACCACCAAATTGCTATTTGCTTCCAAAGGACGAACTCAGTAATTTTTCACACACGAATCTCAAAAAAGAAATAGCAATAAAAACCAGCAAAATCAAGAACAAGATGCCCTAAAATACCAAAAAAAAAAGGAAATGGGTTTCCTAGCAAGTTTTAAGGAATATTGCGTACTTGCTCGCCAGATTGTAGGACCTCGTCGGAATGGTGTCAGACGACTCGTGCGGGTTGATTGGAGAAGGCGTCAAGTGAAGTGAGAGAGGAGAGAAGAATCGTGAGAAAAGGGCCAAGTTTCTGTTGTTTTAATTAGAATTTTTACTGTAGCGTGTTTTGTTTTGGGCATTTTGAGCACTTTCAACTAAAAACACCCAAAATGAAACAGAAAAATCGTTTTTCATTTTCAGTTATAAGTTTTTCCTTGTTTTTGAAAATACATTTTTGGAAATGACGCACCAAAACGCATTTTGGGCATTTTTGAAAACTAAAAACAGAAAACGGATGAAAAATGGCAAAGGGAACGCCCCCTTATATGGTATCTGTTTCCCTCTTCAAATTTATTTCGTTATAGAAAATGCCTGATGTACAAGCCCCCTCACATGCTAGGTAAGGGGGTGGCGTGGGTGATTATTTTAAAAAAAATTACCCCACCCATTCTATAATGTGTGGCCTGTACGAGCAACAGAATTCTTTCGTTATTTCAAATATTTTCTTAAAGAAATGTAAAGTTATGCTACATAGCCAGGGTCACATGGATCACAAGGGTATGGGCAAGGGGATTGAAGTACTATTTTTCTAGTTCGCCCCTGTTTGGCCCCCCTTATTTGGATTATAATAGGGAGAATAACATTTTTTTTTTTTTAAAATGAATGATTATAAAAGAATAAAAAAATTTGGAGTTGTGAGAAATATTTTTTTTTTGAAGATTGTGGGTTAAAAATAAGAGAGAAATTTTTTTAAATTAAATTGATGAGTTTTAAAGGGGGTCAAACATTCATCTAGTCATAGGGATGTCAAACGGGTCGAGCAGCTCGTCGGCTCGACCACTCAGCTCGTTAAAACTCGACTTGTGGCTGGCTCGGGCTCGTTAAATGACGAGCCCATGAGCCATTTTTTAAGAACCCACGAGCCGAGCTCGTCAAAAAATATGCAAATTTACCAAAAAAAAATTTGAAAAATCACGAGCTCGTGGCTTGTGAGCTCACGGGCTCGTCTTTCACGAGCGCGAGCCGAGCTCATAGGTTAAAGGGCTTGACATCCCTATCTAGTCACCCTTGGAATTCTATTTTTTTATTTTCGCCATTTATAATTAATTATGCTAGAAAAGAAAATTAGCCTCAATTTGGATACATATTTATAAACAGTTTATAAATTTCTGTTCAAATCAAACATATATTAATTACACATTCATAATTATTGCTCTATAACCACATATTTCATTGAATTCACTATTATTTTACTTTATAAACCATATATAAAATTGCAAACAAAGGCTTAATCAGTAGAAAAACGGGACATTTGAAATATCCTAGTGTTTAATATATAGGAAAAGACCAAATGAAGAGGTATATGATAAAAACAGTAAGCTATCAAAATATAATATCTTATTATTTACTAAATTTGAAGATATTTGAATAGGGGCTTCGGGCTATCGTTTTCTTCCTTCCTTTTCGCAACCTCAAGCTAGCTGGTCAAATGGTTTAGTGCTAACCTAGATTAAAAATTGGGAAATAAATTTCTTTTCTTCGCTTTTGGTCTTTATGGAGGAACGAAGCCTTAAGTGCTAGACAGGGGCGGACCCAGGATTATGATCCAGTGGGGGGCGAGAAAAAATTACGTAAAAAAGAATTTCAAGTTAGAAATAACGATAATAATCAAAACGTAGTACTTTTTTACAATTGTTCCTTACGACTTCTCATACTTTGAAAACGCCGTATAATAGTCTTGTTATCGATTTCGTTAAATACATCTTTTTCCACATACACAACTAAGCTATCATTCATCCACTGGTCTCCAATTTGATTACGCAGTCGATTCTTCTCAATGTTCATAGCTGAAAATACTCTTTCAACTAAAGCAGTGGCAACTCGAAGAGTTAATCCTAAAATCACAAGCATGTAAACTAATGGATACACTTTATTTCTTTTGGTCTCAACCAACTTCAATGCAAGTTCACTAAATCCCTTCAATTCTCTGAACTCCTTGTTAGAGCGCATATTAACAATATAGTTTCAAAACTGATCATCAAGTGTCATGAGTTGTACCTTTGAAAAATCTTTAGGATAATAGGCAAGATGAATTAATTTATCCTTGTCAAAAGCAGAGAATGAATCATTGGGGAATAAACATGCTAAACAAAGAAGTAACTCTGTACTTACCTCAGAAAAATGAGCATTCAATTCTTGAAGTTGCATATCAATGACAGAATAAAATAAATCCACACGAAAGCGATGAAAATTTGTCATTTCTTCAGTATTGTGTCGTGAGCGACCTGGGTGTACAAACACACTATCCATATCAGGAACATCAATATTATGCTTTTGACAAAAAGAAACGACTTCATCCAAAAAAGAATCCCACTCATTGTCCCTCATTTCTTGGAGTCTTTGTTTGCATACTGTCACTAAACTCATGGCATTTACAATATCCTGATCTTTTCTTTGTATTCATTGGAAATTCCTAAGATAGTTCTCATGAGGTGTAAATTAAACACAAACTCAAATGACTGCATTGAGTCCAATAAATTATCAGCATCACATCTTTGTTCACGTGTTGATCCATCAATTGAAATCATTTCAATGACATCAATTATAGGTGAGAACATCAAAATCAAACTAACCAAAGTACGATAATGTGATCCCCAATGCGTATCACCAAAACGTGCAATAGTACTTTGTTGATTAAGACTTCGCCCACTTGAAATCTCACCATTAATGAGTGCTTCAGAAATTATGGCTTCTTGTTTCTCTCGGAGAATATCACAACGTTTAGAAGAAACTCCAACAATATTCACCATGCTAGAAACCAAATTAAAGGGTTTTTGGATTTTCTTATGCTTCTTTGCTATAACTATAAAAGCTAATTGAAGTTGATGAGCAAAACAATGAACATAAAAAGCACTTGAATTCTCTTTCAAAATAAGTGTTTTAAGACCTTTGAACTCACCTTGCATATTACTCGCCCCATCATAACCTTGACCTCGCAATCTGGATATACTCAACCCATATCTTGAAAATAATTTATCTATAGCCGCTTTAAGTGATACGGCTGTAGTACTGGAAACATGTTCAATTCTAATAAAACGTTCAACCACATGTCCCGTCTTATCAACATAACGTAAAACAACAGATGTTTGCTCCTTTACTGAGATATCTTGAGATTCATCAACTAAAATTGAAAAGAATGTATCATCAATATCTTTGATGATAACATCAATCATTTCAATAGCTCCAGCACTTACAATATCCTTCTGAATTTTTGGTGATGTTAGTTTGTGATTTTTTGGAGCATTTTTCAAAGTGCAGCTTTAGTCCTTTCATTATGATCAGCTAGAAACTTCAACTGTTCAAAAAAGTTACATTGATTATTTGACTCTTCACACTCATCAAGACCATGAAAAGCTAGTCCTTGACGTAAAAGAAGTCGTGTACAATCAATTGATGCATTCAAACAAATTCGATATGCACTCCGTGCTCTTTTTGACTGCTTGAATAAAATTGTCTCAATATGTTGCTCTTGATTCATCAAGGCTTCACAGTTTCTTCGGGCTTGATTGTGTACACTATGGACATCTCCAACATGAACTCCAAGTCTATCCTTCTTTTTAAAATTATGGAACCCTTCTTTTACAAAAGCATCACCGCCTCCTTGTTCCCCATTGTTTGGTCCGAAAAGATAACAGTATAAGCAAAATGCAGCATTTTTACTTATACTATATTCTAACCAATCAGGATATTCATTGAACCAAGCAGGAATGAATCGACTTGATTTTTTACGTGGAAACACATAACTCCGAGGTTGACACGGACCTCTCTGCAAGTATGTTCTTCTTATTTGATCTTGAAGATTAACATTATAATCCAATATTGGAGTTCTTAATCCGGGATCCGTGGGAAGTTGTGCAACATCAATATGCTCAATACTTGCTTTCTTTACCTCATCATTTTCTTGAAAATTAGTGTCATCAATACTTGCTTCCTTTGCTTTATCATTTTCTCCAACAGTAGTATCCTTACCACTGGCTTCCTTTGCCTCAACATTTTCTTCAATAGAAATTTCCTCAATGCGTTGTTTCTTTGCCTCAACATTTTCTTCAGTAGATATTTGAGATACTTTTTTAAAATATCTCAACATATCTTCCTATCCTACAAGCCAAACAAAGCTTGCATAAATATATCAACGGTGAAATGGAAAGTTAAGAGATGAACTCCGAATCTAAAATTGATGAACTAAAATGACCTTGATCTAAAAAATAAGTGAGTTTCTTGAGTAATATAAATGAAATACAAATACTCAGATTGATACTTGGATATCAAATATAAGCAACTAAAACCTAAGAGACCTAAATCCTAATGTAAAATTTTTTTATAAGTTCCAATAAAAATACGTAAAAAGGGTAACAATCAACATTTGAGAATCCAAGTCCAACAACTGAACCACTACAATCCAAATTCAACACATTTTCGACTTTGTCCCTGGTCCAAATTCCCAGACAGCAAAATCGGGAAGAAATTAATTAAATCTAAGTTATTTAACAATTAACAATTCAAGACATTTTCAATTCATATTGCTGAAAATTGAAATATCAATTCATTTCATTCACTGTTGTCACTGATTCACGGCTGACGGCTTCATATATTTTTTTAATCCAACCACAATATCTAAACTTGCTATTTACATAAATAACTAACAAAAACATAAATAATAAGATTAAGACATAGAAACTGATTACCAAATTTTGTTTCTTCAATCTATTCGCATCGCACCGTCCATCCTCTGTTACAGTCGCGCACACTCGTTGCCTCGCACTGGTTCTGGAATTTGGCCCATAGGGTTTGGGAATTATGGACCTTATTTTCAATGTTAAAAACTTAAAGATTGTTGGGCTTGGGTTAAAAATCATGGGCTTCTATTAATCTATTGTATGGGCTTTTTTGAATGTCAAGAAAATTTAGTGTCCAATGGGGGCAATTAATAGGTCCGCCCCTGGATGAAAGCTATTATTGTTCCATCAATTGGGAGCTAATCTGGGATAGTTTTAGTTGAAAGAACTTTGATGAAGAAAAGTCAAATGATTACAATCCTAATAGCAGGTGTCGTAATTTCTGTCAAGGCAAACAAACTTGATTTGACTAGATATATGGTTGAAAGGATTTATGATTAGGCCAAACAGGTTGCAGCCCTTCTCCTGACAGTTATCTGTCTATGAGGCCAACTTGTGTTAGAGAGGCTGCCATGGTATAAAATCCCAAACCAGAAGCAAATATAGAAGCCAACTTTAATAATCCCAAAACATGCTCGTTTCACTCGTGCCCAATTTTTTTTAAGTACAGGCTTCTAAAAAATACCCGATCTCTAGTGGTAAATAAATGGACTTGAATTTGAAAACCTAAAAGTCCACCACTGAAACCGATTAAAATTAAGGTGAAAGCCTCGAAAGGCATGCATCTAATGTCCAAGATGCGTAAGCCTCTGGTTGTCAAGGGTACGCCTCACCTCAAAGACTGCAAGGCGTAAGCCTCACACACCTTCGGAAACAATGGATCCATGTTGACATGAAATTGTGAAGTGCAACCATAATGAGTCTTGGGTATATACTTGGAATAGCATGTTGCCACTAACCGTTACTCCTATTTACCAAGCAATGGACAATTCCCCTTTTTAACATGGCAATTCAATTTAGCAGGTGGATTTAGAGATGAGAGAAATTGGTTGGATTGCTAAATTCCCTTGCATCTGTACGCATAAATTTGGACCATCTGTGATGACAATGTGTACAGCGTAGTGGGACCCACAATATAATGTGCCTGCATGCTCACACAAATGGTTTAATCCACGCTCTTGCAAAGCTTGAATGTGTTTAGCATTTCTCAACAGAAAGTTGCGAGAATTTGAGGCTTGTTTGTCAAAAAAATTTAAAAGCTTTTCCTAAGATCATTTATGTAATTAGAATGGGGAAAATGTGGCAAATTTATAAGGCAATCATTGACTATTAGAACTGTATAGGTGACTGCAGTAGCTTTGATGTAAGGACTAAGGATATAGAGAATATAGTTGTTGAGTAAACACAAATGCGAGATTATGGGATGTAATTATAGCCTATAGTGAAATAAGTTCCCACCAAAGCTCAATGCGGAGAGGTAGGGATGGAAAATATAATCATGCCCTAATCAATTGCAAATAATGGCACTTGTCATTTTTAATGCAAAGGAACCGTTAATGCACTTATCTACGTTACAAAACTCGTCTTTGGTAATATTTTATGTTTGTGTCTAGAGTAAGAAACATTCTCTCTTTTGAGATGAGGATTATTTCCCTGCTATTAGATGAGAGTCCCTTGTAGAGGGGTGTATTAACACTGAAATTCGAACATTGAAAACAGAGAACAAAATAGTATTTGAACACTTCAAGTATCTAAATTTTAAGTACTGGAATTTAAGCTTGCAATTTATAAATTTAAAGCATTGTAACGATTAATATTTTAAATAATTATGCAAAGCTTAAGAGTGAATGCAAAGTTTTTCAATTTCAATTAAAAGCTGATAATAAACTTAAATAAATAGAAGACGAAACATGTAGCATCAACCAAACAGAAATTTGAAAAGGCATCAGCAAGTGTGTTGCCGACTATAGCTTTGGTTAAGCTCAAGCTCCTAAGGTTTCATTTATGACACCTTTTGTTTGATTATTTTTATGTATGTGTATGAATATATATGTACTGTAATAGTTGCAAGTATGAAACCAATATAAAACAAGAAATTATTTAAATAGAAGCGATAAATCCTCTTACTCTGCCTGAACAAATACTAATCTCATAAACCATAGTGCTGCTGACTGAATGCAGAAACACATGCAGCTGAAAAATCCTTCTTTGCAAACATTGATTAATATTCAAAATAAAGTATGGGGAACAAATTCCAACAATATATTTCTCCATCGAGGAAGAAAAACCCTAGATTATAAATTCATACATGGCTCACTCCTCTCAAAGAATGGCATGCAACAGTATTTGCTTTGTTAAAAATAGAGCTCTCTCTGTCTGGCAGTTTTCCCCTGTTATGTCTGAAACTCGAATTCTTCACTGGATTTAAATTGCAGCTGAGCTGAACGCGATGCAGAGATTAGACAAACTGTTCTTTAGATATTATGTGCAACTTTATAGGTTTGCATATTAGGTTTCAAAAGAGCAAATTGACCGTCAGCATTTTATATTATCAGATTAAGTTTTGTTTCTTCTGCTGGAATATTCATGCATAGTTTTGGAAGGTCTGATTATTTTAGATGCACCAGAATATTGTTAACAAACAATTCAAATATAATAAGCTCAAAAATAGTTTTTAGCTTTTAGGACTTTAATGTGATTATTGAAATCTCTATAGCTTAACACCTCATGTTTATCCCCTGGCATGAAGATTTAACCCTTTTTGGGTCATGATTACAGTATAGGCAGATGAGACGGAAAGAACAAGATCGGCTTGCCAGGATGGATGCTGATTACCAGAAAAGGAAAGAAATTACAGAATTCATTCGGAGAAGGGAAGAAAGATTAAAAGCTGCAGAGGAGCGCACAGCAAAAAAGCGTTTGAAACGGCAGAAAAAGAAACAGAAGAAGCAAGAGAAGAAGTGCAAATTGAATGCTGTCGAAGAAGAGCATAAGAAGGAACAATCTTCCGATGAAGATGGAGACACGGAAAATGATGAAACTGAGAGATGATTTATATGTACCATTATGCTCAAGGGTAGCCTTGCTGTATCAATTGTTGTGACAAGTTTTTGACAACCGTTTTGCTGAAAAAAATAGGTGCTCCACAAAAAAAAAAATGAATTGTTTCTTAACTTAAAAGAAAAATTGTCTTCTGCATTCATTTGCACCATCCCATTGGTTATAGGTGGATCCACAAAAAAAAAATGACTTGTTTCTTAACCTAAAATGAAAATTTGTCTTTTGTTTTCATATGCACCATCCTATTGGTTAGATTGAATGGCATCACAAGAAATTGACAATTGATGCGATGTAACACTGGATAGATCATGTCACTCGATATTGATCACCACTTGATTTGAAAGCCCACCCACTCTTTTGCACCTATTGGACACTCTTTTGTTTGATGTGACAACTAACCCATAGATATTGAAAGACACGCATGTTATTGACTACATTGGTGTTTGAACTAATACGATACACCCTAATAGAATTCAAACCCAAAGATTAAAAGAGAAATTACTAGAGATAGTGAGTAAACGCGTAGACTTCAAGGATGAGATCATAAATATAAATGTACTGCAAATTATTAATATGTTCATGCATATCATTAATTATTGAGCATTCACTCATACAGTTTTGCATTGTAGTTGTGATAATGCATGTATTGGTTAGTGCAACTCTCGAATGAAAGGATGCTAATATATTGAGTACTTGACGTGGTTCAATGAGACTATTACCAAGGAAGCCGCAAAAAGGTAACATTTGATTTTAAAGAATTTATTTATCTTTAGAAAATGATGTATTATATAATAAAATATTAATTCTAGAATATCTTTTCACTCTTTATTTTGAGTAAACATTTATATCAAGTTCTAAGATTTTTTATTTGTATTTTATTTTAGATATATCTAGACTAAAGTAGCAGTTGAAATTTATAGTGACATACTTTCTATATGGTCATACAATTTAAAAATCATTTTCAGAATGACATCATAAATATTTGACACAACATTATTTTATTGTTTAGATTTTTTTTTTTAAATTTATTAAATGATAAAGAATTAGATGCTACTTTCGAAAGTTACACAATCTTTTAGCGATTTTAAAATTTTTCAATGACTCATAAAACATCATGTCATTTTCTAAATAATATTAACTTTAATTTTGATATCAATTTTAAAAAGGAATATTTATTTAAAAATAAAAATCTTATAAATTCACTCATTTGCACGTTATTATATATAATATGATTATTAGTAGTTACACAATCTTTTAGCGATTTTAAAATTTTTCAATGACTCATAAAACATCATGTCATTTTCTAAATAATATTAACTTTAATTTTGATATCAATTTTAAAAAGGAATATTTATTTAAAAATAAAAATCTTATAAATTCACTCATTTGCACGTTATTATATATAATATGATTATTAGAAAATGATAATTATACTCTTACGGTCCTAATTTTTATTACCATTGTATTCTTAATTCTTCCCTATAAATATAGGACTTGGTTATCAATAACATATATAAGTATATTGACTTCTCTCTATTTTTATTTATTTTCTTTCTTTTTATAATACTTTATTAATATGAACTTCAAGCCAAATGAGTTAGCAAAATTTATGCACAAAATTTAGGATTTCTTTATTGCCTAAAATTCTAGCTTTTGCTTGACCTAAAAATATCTTAGGTGTAGCAACCACCACCCAAATCTATGAGTTTTTTACTATGTGAAAAGAGGTGTTATTGTTGATATATCATACAAGATTTAGCCCGTATTTGATGGGGATTAAAATCAGATTTTTAGTAGATTTTGAGAAAGTTGATGAAATATGTGATTGAAAAGTTGTGAGATCCATAAAATATGTAGTTATATTTGATTGTTGACTTTGATTTAGATTTTAATTAACACCAAATGGGAGCTTAGTTTCTTGTCACTTTTTGTTTATTGCCATTATACTAATTTCTGCTTGCTTAAATGAGATATGGAAAGGTTGGCTACCTTGATTGAAGCCTCATTTTAAAAGCTGCTTATAAGTGAATTTTATCAAAACTATGAATTTATAAATAATGAGTGATTACTGATTAGAGTTTTTTCCAAAGATCAATTCTTAATTCTTTGTGCAAGTCTGTTTTAGCTCATAATAGTAAACGTTTATTTTTTGAACATAAGTAATTGTAAATTGTTTGTGTTTGATGTGCAATAACATTGACATTCTGGTAACTTTCTCTATTCTTTCTTTTTTATTAATATCAATTAGTTTTCCCTTTAATGCTTGCTCTATATGTATTTTAGTTAGATTTTACTTGCTCTCAAAGAGCATAATTAAATATGATCTAATATAATTATTTTTACTTGTGAAGAATAAATTCTTATACAATTTATTATTTTAAATAATTATATGTTATGGCTCATGAATATATGATATTACAATTTCAATATTTCAGAAAATATTGTCCAGTTGCTCCTGAAGAATCACAAATCTGTAAATATTACGTTCTACTAAAATACTGCAAAACATTATAGTGAAGAATATTACAAGCTCCTGAAAAGTACGCATTATAATTTCCAATATTTTAGAAAATATTTACATATTGCTCTTGAAGAAACAATAGCAAAATATAACATGCTCTCGAAATAGCTCACGTTTCAAAAAATATGTCATATATGTAATTCATGAATTATTTATCCTTAAAGGAAAGCATACAACTCATGTTATGTGGACATTGATTTTTATATGATTATATTATAATTAATCATATTTTCAAGTATTTAACAATGCATTTTGTTTGATTGAATATTTATTCAAATGACAAACATTGAATGTAATATTATTTGTCACGATCAGTTGACCATTACTGGATTAGTAATGATACAAAATTGAGAATTCAAATATTCAATGAAGAACTAGAAGATTCTTCAATCATATGAATTTTTATATTATATTTGTTTTATTTACTGAGAATTGATCATTAACCATCACTAACTAAAATAGAGACTGAATTTCCTATATTTCTAAAAGTTAATTAGGGTGGTATATGGGGCCTCTTCATTTTTCAGGTTGACTATTTATATGTCATTTATATATAATAGATTTGATACATGTATTAGATAATTGCATGTGATTTGAAACCTAAAGTTTGTGAAATTATTTCTCAAAAGTTAAATTTAGAGCATAATTATAAGATTATACAATCAAGATGATGTATCTTGTTAATGCTCTAAATCTCAACCTGTTAATAAATGCTAAATTGAAATGATAATAAATTGTTTAACATTATTATTTATTATGTGCCTTCAAATTAAATTATAAACCATTATTATTAAGGTCAAAGTGCTTTCCAGTTGCGTCCAGGGAATGCTATTAGCATTACACTAACATTAAAATTTTCTCTTATATTTAGCTTATGGTCAAAACCTAATTTTTCATGCATCATTATATTATTTAGATTCTCGCAAAAGACTATTCGAATCTAAAGTTTGAAAAATATTTTACTTAGATATATTTATTGATCAAAGAGATCAATAACATCTCACACACTAGCTTTAAATACTCCATTCAAACTAAGGTTCTTGATGAAAATTAATTAATATTATATTTAATAATTTTACGGTCCGCTTGAAGTGTGATGATATTCGATTCTGATATAAAAATCCCCAAACTTAAATGGAGGAATTCATAAAGATAGGCTCATTAAGGAGATATGTGCTCTTGGTGAGTATTTATATATAACTAATTACAGAATTCCAGAAGAAGTTTAGGTACCTGAAATATAACTTGAGATATTTCAATAATTTGTCTTACTATGGAGAAAGAAGTAAAATGAGAGAAAAAAAAAAAGGTTATCGACAACAACTTTTACATGATGTACCATTTCATATTATGAATGACGAGGATATCGAAATAATTTTTTTAAGTATATTGATTGAGAAATAATTGATCAAAATAAATGGACACAATCCTAAGAAATTGCACTTACTAGAAAAACATAAAATTTTTGGATCTACAGTCCGAACACCTAAAAGTGTATACAGTCTACTTATGCGAAATGAAAATAGAAAAATAAAGTCGTAATATGTAATATACATTTCTTAGCATAATGAATTTTGTAAAAACTTGTATAAATAGATAAATTATCATGTGGTGGATGCATTCACAAGTCGATATCTTGTTAGCTTGACAACGAATGAATTTGATATGCTTGTAATAAATTTGATTATAGCCAACTCATCTGCATTGCTATTAAGGTTAACTTTAAGGATTTTATACCTAAAGCAGATAACTAAAGTTATTTTATTATGAGTGAGAATTAATGCGCGTTATATTCATTTTTTCTTGACAAACGTTTTATCCCATTGGGTTTTTCTATCAATGTTTTTAATGAGAGAAAATTTGTAACAGACTTAAAAGAATAATTTATTCTTTTTCTTTTATTAGGATTTTTCTAATAAGATATTAACGAGATATATCCTTTGTGTAATGAATGCCCATAATATACATGACATTTACCTTCAAAATAATATTCTTATATGTATTAGACTCCCAAATAGATCAACTAGAGCTACTTTTTCGAATCATCATATAACTATAGTCATTAAAGGTTAATAAACATTGAGGAAATTATAAAAAATGTCCATTTTGATATAGTCATTTGTGAAAATGTCCAAAAATTTTCAATGTCCATTTTTGCAATTATTTGAACGAGAGTACACCTAAGTAGCTTCCATGAGAAACTATATTAAAATGATGTTCTCGACATTTTAAATGTCATTTTCGATATTTAAATGCGTTTATATTTCAAAAGTACATACATCAAATCACAATATTAAATATTCTTGACATTTCAAACATTGTTCTCGACATATTAACTTTCTAGAATGACATTTCATTTCGAACATGACATTTCTCTACACTTTAAATGTTGTTCTCAACATTTTTGTATCTAGCATTTATTGTGAATTAACATGTGCAATATGAAATTATTTATTCTTTCATTAAGGCTAAAATATAGAATTTGGTATCAAACTTGGCCATTTTTGTAAATATTATCAAAAGTAGACATTTTTGAATTGACATATGCAAAATTGGACATTTTTGCAAATGCCCCATATATATTTGTATGAAGACATTGGCGTAAAAGATAATGAGGAATTGATTTAGGCTATTGAAGACATTGATGTACAGAACAATGATGAATTGATACAAGAATTGAAATTATGAAGAGCTATGTACTCTTTTTCCTTCAATCAAGTTTTGTCCTAATGGATTTTTTTGACAAATTTTTAACGAGGCAGGTATTTTGAAATGTCTTATTCAAGGAAGAATGTTATAAATAATATGATTATTAGTGAATGAAAATTATACATCTATGACCCCGCCCTAATTTTTATTACTGTTGTATTCTTAATTCATCCCTTAAAATATAGGATTTTGTCGGCCCATGAGCCACGAGCTCGGCCCGTGCTCATGGGCAATATGGCCGAGCCGGGCCATTGCCACCATTACGGCCATAAGAGAGGTCAATAATAATTTAACTACAATACAAAACAAAAGTATTTATGTTATATGATGTATCATTGGTGTTGTTTAAATGTATACGTTTTGTGGCATATAATGGAGTTGTTAAATATCTGCCTACAATTGGAGTATAGATATGATACAGTGTTGTTATATATTTGAATACTCTTGAATATTATCATATATCACTAGGACTGATGTATGGTGTATAAGATATATGATGATATTTAGTGCACATGTATAAATGCATGGACATGAGATAAGTAGTCATATGTAACCAGGGCCCATTGACCTAAGGCGTAGGACCTCAAATTTTGGCAAGCATCATAAGAAAAGCCCATTACACAATAAACTTTAATGGAGTCTTTAATGTGAATAGGTTTCTAATCTCATAGGATATTTAGATTGAAGTCTACTTTGTTTTTTGCTGTTAACGTTATAGTTTGGGTGACCTTTTTTTCTAAACCTGTTATAGATCATATTCAATACGTTAGGTTGCAACCACAATGTTCATGCTTTTTGTTCTGTATTGTGTTCAGTTTATGGAGCCTCAAATGGAAGGCAGAACCATATTATACTCAATAGTTTCATTGATCAATTAATTGGTTAGACATTGCCTTCCCTTAGCAATATCTGTGATAGAACTGCAGAACTAGCATTGGATGACTTTCATGATTTTCTTAGTTTTGGAGATGTTGAAATGCTTGAAAGATATGCATTGCCAATTATTAAAGCTCCCCAAGAACTTCTTGAAATAATATTGCTAGAATTTTCTAGAGACCCACGTGTGGTAAATTGAGCTGCCAAAACCTTTTAAAATAATAGAAAAAGATAATTCTTCCAACATTGGACTGGCAAATCTTTGCAGAAATTGTGTTAAAGACATACCTTAAATATAATTGTAATAGGGCATCCTGTTTGGGATTTTGATCCTGTAACTAGATGAGCCTAGGAGGAAAATTGGTATAGGTATCAATACCATTTAGCTGAAACCAATATATAAGTATCATAACGCTTGTGAAAAACTTATGTTTAAATCCTCATAATAATTAGTCTTATAGGGCCTCCAAGTCCTTAGGATAGGCCATGTGCATAACTCGTAAGAAATGAATAATTGAAATAGAAAGGAATTGATTTTGAATTCCTGGATAAGATAATTGACCGAAATGATGATTTTGAATGGATTATGTTATTTGTCCAAAAAGGGATATCCAAAAAGTGCACTGAAAATGATGTATAGCAAAATGATTAGATGAAAAAATTGACTGCATTTTGAATTGTCCAATGATAGTGTCATATAACATTATGTAAGACTTGATGTATATGTAGCAATGTCTATTTTGAATATAATGGAATCGTTCTATGGGGTGTATACACTACACTTCACGTCTGGATAAATATACTATTTGAGTCTCTTGACATACTAATGATAGGGTATTTAGTAGTCTAGGCCTGTGTTGGGAAGACCGTTGTTAGCCTTAGGGTTGCAGATTGGCACAACTAGCACTCTATGCATAGGTCAAACCTTAATTGAATTTATTGTACTTCTCAGTGTAGCATCCTGAGTTTTAAAGGACATCGAACATATAAAATTGGGATCTTCTGAACTTTGATGTGACAACTAACCCATAGATATTGAAAGACACGCATGTTATTGACTACATTGATGTTTGAACTAATACGATACACCCTAATAGAATTCAAACCCAAAGATTAAAAGAGAAATTACTAGAGATAGTGAGTAAACGCGTAGACTTCAAGGATGAGATCATAAATATAAATGTACTGCAAATTATTAATATGTTCATGCATATCATTAATTATTGAGCATTCACTCATACAGTTTTGCATTGTAGTTGTGATAATGCATGTATTGGTTAGTGCAACTCTCGAATGAAAGGATGCTAATATATTGAGTACTTGACGTGGTTCAATGAGACTATTACCAAGGAAGCCGCAAAAAGGTAACATTTGATTTTAAAGAATTTATTTATCTTTAGAAAATGATGTATTATATAATAAAATATTAATTCTAGAATATCTTTTCACTCTTTATTTTGAGTAAACATTTATATCAAGTTCTAAGATTTTTTATTTGTATTTTATTTTAGATATATCTAGACTAAAGTAGCAGTTGAAATTTATAGTGACATACTTTCTATATGGTCATACAATTTAAAAATCATTTTCAGAATGACATCATAAATATTTGACACAACATTATTTTATTGTTTAGATTTTTTTTTTAAAATTTATTAAATGATAAAGAATTAGATGCTACTTTCGAAAGTTACACAATCTTTTAGCGATTTTAAAATTTTTCAATGACTCATAAAACATCATGTCATTTTCTAAATAATATTAACTTTAATTTTGATATCAATTTTAAAAAGGAATATTTATTTAAAAATAAAAATCTTATAAATTCACTCATTTGCACGTTATTATATATAATATGATTATTAGAAAATGATAATTATACTCTTATGGTCCTAATTTTTATTACCATTGTATTCTTAATTCTTCTCTATAAATATAGGACTTGGTTATCAATAACATATATAAGTATATTGACTTCTCTCTATTTTTATTTATTTTCTTTCTTTTTATAATACTTTATTAATATGAACTTCAAGCCAAATGAGTTAGCAAAATTTATGCACAAAATTTAGGATTTCTTTATTGCCTAAAATTCTAGCTTTTGCTTGACCTAAAAATATCTTAGGTGTAGCAACCACCACCCAAATCTATGAGTTTTTTACTATGTGAAAAGAGGTGTTATTGTTGATATATCATACAAGATTTAGCCCGTATTTGATGGGGATCAAAATCAGATTTTTAGTAGATTTTGAGAAAGTTGATGAAATATGTGATTGAAAAGTTGTGAGATCCATAAAATATGTAGTTATATTTGATTGTTGACTTTGATTTAGATTTTAATTAACACCAAATGGGAGCTTAGTTTCTTGTCACTTTTTGTTTATTGCCATTATACTAATTTCTGCTTGCTTAAATGAGATATGGAAAGGTTGGCTACCTTGATTGAAGCCTCATTTTAAAAGCTGCTTATAAGTGAATTTTATCAAAACTATGAATTTATAAATAATGAGTGATTACTGATTAGAGTTTTTTCCAAAGATCAATTCTTAATTCTTTGTGCAAGTCTGTTTTAGCTCATAATAGTAAACGTTTATTTTTTGAACATAAGTAATTGTAAATTGTTTGTGTTTGATGTGCAATAACATTGACATTCTGGTAACTTTCTCTATTCTTTCTTTTTTATTAATATCAATTAGTTTTCCCTTTAATGCTTGCTCTATATGTATTTTAGTTAGATTTTACTTGCTCTCAAAGAGCATAATTAAATATGATCTAATATAATTATTTTTACTTGTGAAGAATAAATTCTTATACAATTTATTATTTTAAATAATTATATGTTATGGCTCATGAATATATGATATTACAATTTCAATATTTCAGAAAATATTGTCCAGTTGCTCCTGAAGAATCACAAATCTGTAAATATTACGTTCTACTAAAATACTGCAAAACATTATAGTGAAGAATATTACAAGCTCCTGAAAAGTACGCATTATAATTTCCAATATTTTAGAAAATATTTACATATTGCTCTTGAAGAAACAATAGCAAAATATAACATGCTCTCGAAATAGCTCACGTTTCAAAAAATATGTCATATATGTAATTCATGAATTATTTATCCTTAAAGGAAAGCATACAACTCATGTTATGTGGACATTGATTTTTATATGATTATATTATAATTAATCATATTTTCAAGTATTTAACAATGCATTTTGTTTGATTGAATATTTATTCAAATGACAAACATTGAATGTAATATTATTTGTCACGATCAGTTGACCATTACTGGATTAGTAATGATACAAAATTGAGAATTCAAATATTCAATGAAGAACTAGAAGATTCTTCAATCATATGAATTTTTATATTATATTTGTTTTATTTACTGAGAATTGATCATTAACCATCACTAACTAAAATAGAGACTGAATTTCCTATATTTCTAAAAGTTAATTAGGGTGGTATATGGGGCCTCTTCATTTTTCAGGTTGACTATTTATATGTCATTTATATATAATAGATTTGATACATGTATTAGATAATTGCATGTGATTTGAAACCTAAAGTTTGTGAAATTATTTCTCAAAAGTTAAATTTAGAGCATAATTATAAGATTATACAATCAAGATGATGTATCTTGTTAATGCTCTAAATCTCAACCTGTTAATAAATGCTAAATTGAAATGATAATAAATTGTTTAACATTATTATTTATTATGTGCCTTCAAATTAAATTATAAACCATTATTATTAAGGTCAAAGTGCTTTCCAGTTGCGTCCAGGGAATGCTATTAGCATTACACTAACATTAAAATTTTCTCTTATATTTAGCTTATGGTCAAAACCTAATTTTTCATGCATCATTATATTATTTAGATTCTCGCAAAAGACTATTCGAATCTAAAGTTTGAAAAATATTTTACTTAGATATATTTATTGATCAAAGAGATCAATAACATCTCACACACTAGCTTTAAATACTCCATTCAAACTAAGGTTCTTGATGAAAATTAATTAATATTATATTTAATAATTTTACGGTCCGCTTGAAGTGTGATGATATTCGATTCTGATATAAAAATCCCCAAACTTAAATGGAGGAATTCATAAAGATAGGCTCATTAAGGAGATATGTGCTCTTGGTGAGTATTTATATATAACTAATTACAGAATTCCAGAAGAAGTTTAGGTACCTGAAATATAACTTGAGATATTTCAATAATTTGTCTTACTATGGAGAAAGAAGTAAAATGAGAGAAAAAAAAAAAGGTTATCGACAACAACTTTTACATGATGTACCATTTCATATTATGAATGACGAGGATATCGAAATAATTTTTTTAAGTATATTGATTGAGAAATAATTGATCAAAATAAATGGACACAATCCTAAGAAATTGCACTTACTAGAAAAACATAAAATTTTTGGATCTACAGTCCGAACACCTAAAAGTGTATACAGTCTACTTATGCGAAATGAAAATAGAAAAATAAAGTCGTAATATGTAATATACATTTCTTAGCATAATGAATTTTGTAAAAACTTGTATAAATAGATAAATTATCATGTGGTGGATGCATTCACAAGTCGATATCTTGTTAGCTTGACAACGAATGAATTTGATATGCTTGTAATAAATTTGATTATAGCCAACTCATCTGCATTGCTATTAAGGTTAACTTTAAGGATTTTATACCTAAAGCAGATAACTAAAGTTATTTTATTATGAGTGAGAATTAATGCGCGTTATATTCATTTTTTCTTGACAAACGTTTTATCCCATTGGGTTTTTCTATCAATGTTTTTAATGAGAGAAAATTTGTAACAGACTTAAAAGAATAATTTATTCTTTTTCTTTTATTAGGATTTTTCTAATAAGATATTAACGAGATATATCCTTTGTGTAATGAATGCCCATAATATACATGACATTTACCTTCAAAATAATATTCTTATATGTATTAGACTCCCAAATAGATCAACTAGAGCTACTTTTTCGAATCATCATATAACTATAGTCATTAAAGGTTAATAAACATTGAGGAAATTATAAAAAATGTCCATTTTGATATAGTCATTTGTGAAAATGTCCAAAAATTTTCAATGTCCATTTTTGCAATTATTTGAACGAGAGTACACCTAAGTAGCTTCCATGAGAAACTATATTAAAATGATGTTCTCGACATTTTAAATGTCATTTTCGATATTTAAATGCGTTTATATTTCAAAAGTACATACATCAAATCACAATATTAAATATTCTTGACATTTCAAACATTGTTCTCGACATATTAACTTTCTAGAATGACATTTCATTTCGAACATGACATTTCTCTACACTTTAAATGTTGTTCTCAACATTTTTGTATCTAGCATTTATTGTGAATTAACATGTGCAATATGAAATTATTTATTCTTTCATTAAGGCTAAAATATAGAATTTGGTATCAAACTTGGCCATTTTTGTAAATATTATCAAAAGTAGACATTTTTGAATTGACATATGCAAAATTGGACATTTTTGCAAATGCCCCATATATATTTGTATGAAGACATTGGCGTAAAAGATAATGAGGAATTGATTTAGGCTATTGAAGACATTGATGTACAGAACAATGATGAATTGATACAAGAATTGAAATTATGAAGAGCTATGTACTCTTTTTCCTTCAATCAAGTTTTGTCCTAATGGATTTTTTTGACAAATTTTTAACGAGGCAGGTATTTTGAAATGTCTTATTCAAGGAAGAATGTTATAAATAATATGATTATTAGTGAATGAAAATTATACATCTATGACCCCGCCCTAATTTTTATTACTGTTGTATTCTTAATTCATCCCTTAAAATATAGGATTTTGTTTCTCAATAAAATACACAAATCTATTGATTTCTCTTTATCCACTCTTTTTATAATATACGTAATATTTTACAATATTAACTTTTATATCCTAATACAGTTATCTATCTCAATCATTATCCAACATATAATTTTTAGTATAGGCAAGCTCCCATTGACCTTAGTAGATCATCTCAAAATATTTGAAAAGTAAAATTATGATGAGAATGAACAATAATTCAGTGAACAGAATTATGTGTGCATGTATGTGTCTAGGTACGCAAGATGTGACGTGGTGTGTTCTTATTTAGGCTCCCCAAAATTCGACCATAGTACAAACTCTTAATCATAATTATAAATAGTGGAAATTCAACTTTTTTATGTTAATAATAATTATAAAATTATATTAATTTAAATACCCACCCTCCTATTTTCATCCAAAACCCTAAATTATTTCCCCTGCTCTATCTTCCCCTTCTTTCTCACTTCTCCCTTCTCTCTCTCGCTTTTCTCTTATCTCTCTTTGTCATAACTAAACACTACAGGTAAAGCTCATAGCAGCGAGCACTGCTATACGTGGAGCTCGCCGTTGAGCATTGTGCACCATGACACTTGCCACTAATAGTACTGCACAACGGTGGTCACAACTAAGCTTCGTGAGCAATGACACTCACCGATATTAGTGGATTAATGGAATAGTCGACATTGTAGGAGTAGATTGTGGGGATGGAGATAATTGTGGATTAATGGATATAGCCGGTGATTGCCGACTACGGGAGTTATGTTTGCCGATTGTTAGATTGTGTGAGAGTGATTTGAAGAGTGATTGTGATCAATTATATGGGTACTTGTGACCACCAAATGTTGATTTGTGACCAATAAATAATATTGATTGATAAAATAGATAATTTGTGACCTAAAAATATGAGATTGTAACTAAATTTGTAATTGTGACTCACAATTTGTTAATTTTTTTTTTTTTCAATAAAAGCATCCACACATGCTTAGTGACTTTTTAGGGTCCACCAAAGAAGGTCGTTGGGGGTCAAGGATATATATATATATATATAGAGGAAAGGAGAGGGACATAAACCTGACCTCCGATAAAGCAACAATGTAACAATGAATAAAAAAGAAATTAAGGCAATAAATAGGGAAGTACTATTTCCATGTACAAAGGAATTAATGCATAAAATGGAACATAAGCTACAAACCTCTAAAGTTGGGTAGTCCTTGTCCATCGATCTATATCAGTGTCCCAATCTGTCGTAGTAGGTCAGATGGTCCATACTCCTGATAGCGCCGATGATCCCAACCCTTTGAAGCAAGTAAGTCTGCAACCTGGTTTTTCTCTCTATATATGTGGGAAACCATGTCTCTGTTGAATGAGATGAGATCTCTGATCTATCTAAGAGCGCCTTGGATCTTCCATGGTCTTTCGCCCTTGGTGACGAAGTGAATAGCTACAGTTGAATTTGCCTCAACCAAAATAGCTGATAACCCAATTCATCTGGCCAACAAAATCCCATCCAGTATAGCTCTAAGCTCAACTTCCAAAATCAAACATGGGACATACGATACTGTGAAAATCTTGGGTCTTGCTGGGAGTTATATTTTCGCCCACTCTTCAATCCTACAAAAGCCATTCTTGGCTTGTCCACACTTACAGAAAGAATAGACTTCCTTTTCAACTGGCTTTGATTTGCTGGATATCCTTAGCTTTCTATTGCATTCAGCTTTTAATTTGTCGTCGCTATATATATATGAACTAAACAGCTTGATGAGAGCTAGGTGGGAAGGAGTTTGGCACCTATGAGGCTCGTAGCCTTGTTTTTAAAGTAGCAGGAGTCCATAACGCTATTGAGATGAAGAGCAGCACTTTTGTATGTGATTGTAGTATGTCACGTCGTCTCATCCTTGTTGCATTGGCTAATTCTGATCCAATCCAAAATCAAGTTTATAACCATCGTTCGACTAGTAGATGCCTAAGGCAATCGGATCTCCTATGGGTATGGTTCGTCAAATAGCAAAAGTAATCTTCAAAAAAAATTCGAAATAAAGTGCTGGGAGGAACTATATCAGCTTGACACATCGACATGTAATCGTAGTTAGATGAGCATTATTTAGTTAACCTTGCTAAAATGCCCAATTTTTGCTCTATACGAATAGGGAGGCTTGTGGTCGGACTTATTGAAACCATTCCTTGAATCGGACAATGAAACAAGTTCACCATAGAAGAAAAAGGATGTACAATGATTAAGCAGCTCGAGTTATATGCTTATATGCCCTTACTTTATGACACTGATTACAGCAGATGAAGTGAAGGACAATCGAGTTGTTCGAATTAAAATTGATCCACTAAGGCCCAAAAAATGGGTCTCAAAGAAAGTAAAGGCCATCGAACCTCGGTTCCCTTCAACTCAGAAAGAAACGACAAATCCATGTGAAGCATTGAGATTTAAATTTTTACCAAACAAAGACTTAACGAATGATTGTGTAAAGATGCAATTAATAAAAGTCAAAAACATAAGATGACAATTAACTAATGTTAAGTACCTCTTGTCCAATTAAGTGCCTCGTCGACACAAATTATTTTATTTTATGATTTGTTACAGGTTCATTTTCAATCACATTTTTAAACAATAAAATATTCTACATGTATATAGCAAACTTTTCTATTTTTTAATCATAATTCAATTTTTTTTTCCTACAATAATAATTGTCAAATGAGCTCTAAAAATGGTGTCGATAATTCTCGCCCATTCCCATTTCCCATGATATAGGTTATCTGTGAACAGAAAGTCTTGTCGTTCGATTCTTATCTCGCGCTATATTATCTGCCCCTAAATATTCACCACGACACCATTTTCAGCGCTAAATTTTCTCGCTCCATTCTCCTAGATCTTCTCCATTCACAATGGTAATACTCTTTTCCTTGCACTTTTAATCTGTATCATTATCAGTTAAAAGTGCGTTTATAAATCCTTCTGTAGGAAATTGTTTTATTGATTTTGTTTTTTCACATTTGGTTTTGGTGTTTGATTATACGATTTCGTCCTTTTCTTTGTTTGTGAGATTTTAGATCTGATTTATAATTTTTACCAAACAAAGACTTAATGAATGATTGTGTAAAGATGCAATTAATAAAAGTCAAAAACATAAGATGACAATTAACTAATGTTAAGTACCTCTTGTCCAATTAAGTGCCTCGTCGACACAAATTATTTTATTTTATGATTTGTTACAGGTTCATTTTCAATCACATTTTTAAACAATAAAATATTCTACATGTATATAGCAAACTTTTCTATTTTTTAATCATAATTCAATTTTTTTTTCCTACAATAATAATTGTCAAATGAGCTCTAAAAATGGTGTCGATAATTCTCGCCCATTCCCATTTCCCATGATATAGGTTATCTGTGAACAGAAAGTCTTGTCGTTCGATTCTTATCTCGCGCTATATTATCTGCCCCTAAATATTCACCACGACACCATTTTCAGCGCTAAATTTTCTCGCTCCATTCTCCTAGATCTTCTCCATTCACAATGGTAATACTCTTTTCCTTGCACTTTTAATCTGTATCATTATCAGTTAAAAGTGCGTTTATAAATCCTTCTGTAGGAAATTGTTTTATTGATTTTGTTTTTTCACATTTGGTTTTGGTGTTTGATTATACGATTTCGTCCTTTTCTTTGTTTGTGAGATTTTAGATCTGATTTATGTCCATTTTTGGTTGTTGCTCTCTGAATTTCGCATTAGTTAAAGTTTGTGGAGCCTTATAATTTCTGATTGGTTTCTACTGATTTTTGGGGTATATTGAGATGATTTCACACAACATTAAGATTATCGGATATACCTGCTTGATTTGTAAGGTAAATGATCGGATAATGATATGCAATCTCTGAGGTATTTATTATAGTTAAAATTTAAAGATCAATTTTTATGATTATTTATGTGGGATACAATTTATTGCGATTTGTGTACAATATGTCAGATCTAAGATGTCAGGGAACATTATTGGATTCGTTGATGCAACTGATTTGAGAGATTTTGATTTGCATCCGAATTAAATAGCACTATTTCTTCAAATGACGACCTTTTTTGGCTTATAATGGAACATGATTTCAGTTGGAAGATACTATCATTATCATTATTTACAAAAGAGTGAAGCTATCCAATGGAACTATATTAGAGAACTTTTTTTCATTTAAGCTTCTGCATCGGGTTTTTTGTGTTCCATTTGTGACATACATAACAAATATTTCTAACAGATTGGTTTTATCTATTATTCTTCCTATGCAATAAGAAGATAAATGATTGAAAGGCGTTGCATCTCAGTTATTGCTTAATACGTATCCAAACAAAGAATCTCACATGATTTGGAACTGCTGCAATTTTTATTTTATTGTCTTGTTATAGTGTTCCTGGGATTGCCATGCTGGGTAACTAGATTGGAGCATTGTAATACTTTTTCTTTTTGATTTGTTGCGCGTCAGCTTGTTTGAAATAGGCGTCCCTTAGAAGCTTGTTATTGTCTTTTGTATCAGCTTGTTTACAGCAATGAATTGAATCTTTCTCTTCATCATTGGAACATTTTTTAATGGAAGATCCAGCAATTCTGAAACGGGCCTGCACAATCTCAATTTAGTCATGTTGATACTAGTTAGATCTTGAAGCAATTAGTTTCTACATGCCAAAAGATCCCTCTCTTTTTCTTTGAACAGAGATAGAAATAAATTAAATCTACAATTATAAACAGCTAACAGAAAGTTCTTCAGAGATGGACAATCATCATTACTATAATCCCTGGAGCACTCAAAAAGATTCACTTTTAAGTCTCTGACAAAAATATCCTTCTTAAAAGCTCTAGCATTTCTCCCTTTCAAAATGTTTTTCCTTGTCTTTCCAATTTGTTTCTACCATCCCGATCTTTGAGAGTCCTGAATTCCATAGAACACTATTAATTAATAGCCCATGAATTTGACATGGCTATAATATTTGAATACGTAGGAAATTTTTATATGATTTTATAAATGCAAATTTCATGCAATATGAAACTTGAAGATAGTTGTTAGCTATGATGCACACTCTTATTAGGCCGGTGAAGCACATGTATCTAACAAGCTATGTGCCCTTGTCCCATTTTTTATATATTTTTCAAATTACTAACTCTCAATGGATATTTGAGGGACACCCATCGAGTAAGTGCCTGACATGTCATGTGCCAAGTCCTTTATTAAAAATTATAAAAATAAGGATACAATAAATTAATTCAAACTTTTGTAAAAAATAAATTAACCTGCTCATGTCCAATTTTTTCTAAAAATCACGTGTCCTCATGTTATGTTGTCGTGTCTTGATCATTTCACGTGTCCGTTTTCGTGTAAGTAGAACAAAATTGATTGGGTGATAGAGTAGTGAAAACGGTTCTTTCTTCCATATTTTAGACCTTAGCTACATAAAACAATATGTTACTGCTTGGCAGTAGACCAACCTAATTTTTCTGTATTGCTATTTGCTGTGCTTCACGAGAAATTTAATATACCAACATCTTTGCTTTCAATATTTAATTCTTTGTTGATATTTGATAATAGCTTCACAACAAGTTAATTGTGGCAAAATAAAAAACTTAAAATACTGCAGTACTTTTGGGCATGCATGACGTCATCGCAATCGCTTCTTTAATTTCTAAAAATATGTTTGGTTCTTTAATTTCTAAAAATCTGTTTGGTTGCCTCCCTCACTGTGATGCAATACTAGATTCTGGCTCTAGATTTTGTGGAGTGGACTTACCATTTTACTTGCATTATCTGATGTTTTATTCATTTGGTTTTTATGTTATTAGTTGGCACGCCACATGCATATGTGGATTTTGATAGCAGTTGGGTGTTTAAAGAATTGCTAATTGCCACTACTTGAGCTTTAAGTAGTAGTTATTTTACCTTGAACGAAAACACTAATATTATTTGGAATCATCATTTGCAGCGTTTTTAACTATTTTGTTGTCTGATAAGACTGGCGTTTTTAGACAGTTCCCTTTCCCTCTTGTCCTTAAAAATGAAGTTGCACATTTCGTCAGCCAGATCAAATGGTAGATCTTCTATTCTACTTGCCTGTAGTTCATCTCATTCTTAAGTCCTTGGAATTTATTACCATCAAATCATGGACTGTGCACAACAATTTTTTAGTTCTCAGAGATCCTAACGTCACATGTGTGTGTAGGCTAATGCAGCGTCAGGAATGGCAGTGCATGATGACTGTAAGCTGAAATTTTTGGAATTGAAAGCAAAAAGAACATTTCGTTTTATAGTATTCAAGATCGAGGAGAAGCAAAAACAGGTTATTGTGGAAAAGCTTGGTGAACCAAGTCAAACTTATGAGGACTTTGCTGCTAGCCTTCCTGCTGATGAATGCCGATATGCAGTGTACGATTTTGACTTCGTAACTGAAGAGAATTGCCAAAAGAGCAGGATTTTCTTCATAGCATGGTAAATACATTGCCAAAAGATTTTGTGAAAATGTCAATCGCCACTTTTTTCCATTGTGCTAACTATTGGCGTCTCCATTTTCTATGTACTAAGGTCTCCCGACACTTCAAGAGTGAGGAGCAAAATGATCTACGCGAGCTCCAAGGACAGGTTCAAGAGGGAATTAGACGGCATTCAGGTGGAGCTCCAAGCAACTGATCCAACTGAAATGGGTCTTGATGTTTTCAAAAGTCGTTGCAATTAAATGTTCTTCAGAGTTGCAATTTGCTCGACTTGCGAGATATGTTAACAAATCTTGAAACTGTTCTACACCTAAGCTTTTATATTGGTCTTTTGTTGAAGTTTAACATCGTAGTCCGTTCTTTATCCAGAAAATACATCATTTTGATCGTATTTTATGACTTCTATTGTGGAATTTATGCTGTGAATTTCTGGATGACTGCCGTTCAATTGGTTTCTATGGCTTGGAAATGTGTTCCTGACTGTTCTTATTCCTCTCATTCAACATTGTTGTTCCTTTCACTTCGTACATGATAGTGTAGATGTTGCTATGCATTCGGGCGACCATCCGTGATATTTGTTTAAGTTTGCAGTGATTATATAGGAGAATTTTACCATTAGTCCCCTGCCTATTGCCTTAGTAGCAAATGAGTCCCCATTCTATTTTTTGGGCACTTACATCCCCAATGTATAATTTCTATTGCTCCACAGCCCTTATTGGACAACCATCCAAATGAATCGTGAAAGTTTGCTTTTGATTGACAAGAACCCCGAATTATTCCTCTACCCATTCCACCTTCAAACTCGGTCTCTTCCTCCCCCAACTCAAATTAATCCCCAATTATTTCCTTTCCCGACCAAACAACAACCCAATTTCCTCCAACCCAACTGGTAATCCCCTTCTTCTTTGAAGAAATGACTATCAATATGAACATCTGAATATTGACACGAATAGAAAAAGCTGCAATTCTCCTCCATAAGCAAAAACCCATTAAGACAGCCAACAAAGTTTGAAAAATCTGTGGTAGAATATGGACTAAGAGCATGTTTTGTAGTGCTTTTTCTTCCCAAAAAATCAATTTTGACTGTTATTTCACTATTTCAGCCGCCGTTTTTTACTTCTTCGCTCATAGGTAAGGCCCACTTTTCTCTCAATGGTCAAAAAATCAATTCTCAAAATCACTACCAAACAAATCCTAAATTATCTACTCATTGCAAATACGAAATCTTGAATACAATTGAGAACTTCCTAAAATGCCTTGGGATTGAGATGGGTTGGGGAGGAATAACTGAAGAAACAGGAGGTAGTTGTTTCAATAATCATCCAACTTATATCATGGTTATGGTTTACTCACCAAATTTCAAAATACTTTACAGTGCTCAATGAGCTTTGTCGGTTTGCATTCCATCCATCATCTTCAAAAATTCGTCACCTTATTTACTGACGTGGCAAGTTATAGCTGTTGAAAAAATTACAACTTAGCCAAAACATCGTTTTATTACTCATTCAACTTACACTGGGTCACAGTTTAGTCATCGAACTTTAAAATACTTTCTAACGATCACTAATCTTTGAGATATCATACTCCATCCATTATCCATCACATTTCATTCATTTCGTTGCTAATTTATTGTATGAAAATTCCACGGGTAAGTACAATCTTAAAAAAAAAAAAAAAATTACAAATCAACCAAACCATCAACTCACAAAAATCACCATATGTGAAATGCGACTTCCACGCCCCCATAAACTTCTTTAAAATTCAATAAGGTGTCTCCAACCTCAGCCCTAAAAACCCCTAGTGATAACTGCATTATATTACACTTATTTAGGATTTTAAAGTAAAGAATTTGTAGGATATTTAATGAATTATGGCTTGATTCTATATATTTTGTGTTTATTAGGTAAATATCGATGAAATTGATAGAATTGAAGACAAAGAACAAGAAAACGGTGAAATATAGACAAAGTATGATCAATACAAAATGATGATTGAAGATCACATGATCTATTGGATGTAATTAGAATTTAAGGTGGTGAAATATAGACAAAGCATATTCACAAATCAATTTCAAATCGAACAAGTTATGCTTCAGATTTCCAGCTTTAAATTAAAACATATTTTTCTCACTGTAAACGTTCCAATTGGAAAAGTGATATTTCTTAAGGAATCATTAGGGATGCTTCATTGGCTTTTAAAAGGTTTATGAGGCCGTGGAAGTCATGTTTTACATATGATGATTTTTGTGAGTTGATAATTTTGTTGAGTTATAATTTTTTTAACATTTATAACTTATCACGTGGAATTTCTATATGAACATTAGTTACAAAAGGAACATAAGTGTAAGATGGATGAGTAATAAAATAATGGTTTGGTTGAATTGTAATTTTCTAACGGTTATAACTTGCCAAGTCAAATTTTCGTTAGTCACATTAGCAAATAAGGTAACGGATTTTTTTGGGTGATGGATGGAATGCAAAACGGATAAAGTTAAGTGAACATTGTGAAACATTTTGAAATCTAGTGAGTAAACCACGATCATGGTATAAGTTGAATGATTATTGAAACAATTAATTCAAGAAACAGGGATTGGAGATGGATTGGGAAAGAAAATTTTCGAGGTGCGGAAAAAGTAATATAGTCAATTGGGTGAGATCGCGAGCAAACAGTACAATTAAGCCATAAGAAATCCTTTCAAGATCTTTGTCCGGAAGCGAAGCAGAACTAATCTCAGCGGAGGCGCTCTAGATATTGAAATGAAGAAGGCTCCGGCTATAATTTTATTTATTTATTGTTTTTATTTCAGTTTTATTTTGGTTTTCTTTATGTTTTTTATTTTTTAAATTAAAAATAGGGATACAATGGCCCTTTTGATGAAAAACAGGACACTTCAACAGTCGTTCGGTCTGTTTGTCTCGAATGAGGACATAGATGCAACATAAATGATACTTTAGGGACATAATGCAAAAAATTAGAATGTGTTGCTCGTTTGCTACTAAGACAAAATATATCAGGGACTAATGCTGCAATTTCCCCTAATAAATATAATAGAACGTATAATCTTTTCACTTACAAAATTGGTATGCTCTATTGCTCTTTGCTATAACGCCTGTGAACTAATGTTCATAAAAAATAAGCAATGTCGACAGTGTCAATTTCTTTACAGAAGAACTTCAAGGAATAAATACAATAAACACCTGTCTATAGATTACAAACCCATCAAGAAGTGATGGAAGTCAATAGTGTAAAAACCTTTTCAGCATTCTCCTCAGAGGATACTGAAATTAAGTAGTCCAATGTTATCCTCTGTCAATCTTGTCTACTTCTGCACAACTGGATTAATGTAAGAGTACGATTAATGTCAAAGACAATATCTAACAATCGTTTGGTGGTCCTCGATAAACTCATGACCTTAAACCTTTAGAATTCGACTCAGGATCTTTAGTGAGATCACCCACCAGTGAAGTTCAAAATGAAAGTGCCATTCGCTTATCCAAGTCGTGGCACAGAGGGACCCAGCCAAGAAGACTAAACAACCTATTGACACCTAAATGCTAAACCCCTTGGCAAGATTCGTCAATAGTCTTCAGCTCAGCAACTGTCTTCAACTCTTGGCATAGACTCGACGGCAACTTACTTAGGTCAAGCACTCATCCGGGCCTCCTTCAAGACGTGTCAGCTCAACAATCCCAATATGCCTCCTTCAGAAATTTGGGCACAGTAACATTCTATGGCGACTAAGTGAGGCAGAGCGTCACAGGTTATGGCTTGTTAATCCTTGCTCCCTCTCCTCCTAGTTACTGTCCAATCACTTCTCTTCACAAATTTTCCATCTTACTTGGGCATCAGAGTGCTTCTAGTCACCACCCTACCCTCTCCAGTGCCCAAGCATTCTACCTTGTTGCAGGGTGTGCACGTTCAACAAAGGTTTCTGGCTCAGTCTATTGACTGAATATCCTAGCCAGATTCAGATGTCAACGGAAACTATGCTTCTTGTGATACGTGCATCATATAGATAGATGGTATTTCACCAGATGTTAGCTACTTGTAGGACTGACTGGTCCTGTCAAGCAAGTCCGGTGAGTAAGGCAAGCATAGGTTGCTCGAGTTAGCTTCAGACCTCGACTATTCATATCCTCGTGCAATTTAAAAGCCTTGTTCAGTTCTCCGGCAACACAACATCTATATATTAATAAATTATAAGCCACGGCATCAGGCTTCAGGTCCTGGGTCAGCATGGATTCCCATAGTCGGAAGGCTCCTTGCAAGTCACCCTTCCGACAACATTCATAGATAATGGTCGAGTAGCTTATACAATCTGGAAAGATACCATTATCGGTCATTTCGACTAGGACCCGAGCAGCTTCCTGAATTTGGCCAAACCTGCAAAAACCTCGAATTAGCATATTGTATGTGATGGTGTTTGCAAGAAACCCTGTAAGCATTGCCTTGTGCAGCTGCATAGCTTCCTCCATATTCCCTCCTTTAGTAAGATGATCAAGAAAGCACCCATATGTGATCTCGTTAGGTACTAAGCCACTAATCAACATTTCTTTACAAAGAATCTCTGCTTTTTCAACCATACCAGCCTTGCATAAGCCATTTATCATCACAGTGTAAGTCACAACACTTGGGATGCACCCTTCACTTACCATTATATCCCAGTGGCTGATCGCCATTTCAAGATTTCCAGCTTTTCCATACATATCAATCATGTTAGTATACATCACACTATCAGGCTTCAATCCCTGCTTGAGCATCTCCTTAAAAATTGATATTAACAGTTTCGTATCGTTCTGTTTGAGAATCCCGTGAACAAGTATAGCATAACATATAAGATCCATGGCGATACCTCTTTTGACCATCTCACCACAAGCACTCAATGCATCCTTCAATCTTCCTTCCTTGCAATAACCGTGTAATAGTGCAGAATAGCACAACTCATTTATCTCATGATGCTTTTTTAGAAGGTCATCCACAAATGCTTTAGCTTCGGATGCTCTGCCTGTAGAACAAAGACCGGTTATTAGAGGCCTGTAGGTATAGGTATCTGGTACAAGACCTTTCTTCACCATCTCATCAAGCAACTGAAAGGCCCTTGCCACGTTGCCTTCATTACAGCTCCCTTCAATCAAAACATTATAGGTAAACTCATTTGGAATAATTTTCATTGCAACCATTTCATTGAATAATAGACCAGCTTCAGCCATCATGTTTGCACAACAAAAACCAGATATAAGTGCCGTGAAAGTATGAACATTTGGTGAAATCCCCTTTCCTGTCATTTCACGATATAGCCTTAATGCCTTGTTCACTTCTCCTTTCTTACAGTAACCATCTATCAATGATGTATACGTTACCACAGTGGGAGTCAATCCCTTATCATTCATCTTAACAAATAGAGACTCTGCTGCATTCAATTTTCCCAACTTGCATTGCCCACTAATCAATATATTGTAGGTATAAACAGTTGGTTTTATTCCAACACCGAGCATTTTATCAAAAACGCTGATGGCTTCATCCATTTTCCCCCTTTTGCAAAACGAATCAATAATAATGTTGTAAGTTATATCATTTACGAGCAACCCCATCTCATCCATCTTCCCAAACAAAGAATTTGCTTCATCCAGTTTCCCATCTTTACACAAGGAATGAATCATGGCATTGCAAACAAATAAATTAGGCATTGTACCAAATCTCCTCACCTTATCGACCAAAACATAAGCACTACGAGCATCCCCTTTTTTTCTCAACCCGTCAACTACATTTGAAATAGCCTCCTCACTTGGAACAAGCCCCAAATCCAGCATTTCCTCAACCAACTCTCGAGCAATCCCAAACTCCTCCACTCTACAGAGTCCAAGAAGCAGCGTGCAATATGTAACAACATCAGCTCTTAAACCCTTGAACTCCAGTGTTTTCTTAATATCAACAGCCTCAAAAACTCTCCCACCTTTACACAATCCATGAATCAACACATTATATATAACCACATTCAATTTGCAGTTCTTTTCGACCCAATTCATCACTTCCATCGCCCTATCGTATTCCTTCAATTCACACAAACTCCTAACCAGAGCAGTGTATACATAAACATCCGGCTGAAGTCCTGAACCCGAAAACAGCTCGTCAAACAGACTTATAACCATGTTGAATTGCCTTACCTTAACCAACCGATGTAACACCGCACTAAAAGTCCTCACCTCTGGGAACACATTACACCCTTTCATTAATTTCACAATCAACACAGAATCTAACACTCTTCTATTCTGAACATAGCTTTGAATCAACAAATCAAACCCATAAGCAGAACAAAAATTGAATCTTTTATAAGAGTCAAACAAGTTTTCAAAAATGGAACTGGGATCCTCCTTTCTTTGCAAAAGGGTCTGCAAAAGCGATGAGGCAGGCCAGTAAAAATTGGACTGGACAAGCGAGTGAACCATTATGCAAAACGACATCGTAGAATGGTGGAAGTCCCTATGCAGACCAAGAAAATTGAAAAAGCGAAGGGCTAACCTTGAATCGTGCTGATTTTGGATGATAAATCTTTCGATATGGCGGGAGTTGAGGCTGGTGGATATAAAGGGGTTATTGAGGGCCAAATTCCAGCTCTGCTTGCTCCGCACGATGTCGTTCAGCATTGCTACGAAGTTATCGTCATTATCTTTTGGGAAGTGGTGGTGGTGGGGCGGTGGAGAGGCGGCGGTAGTGGTAGAGGACGGTGCTGTGGAGGTGAGTCGGAGTTTTGAGGTGGACTTTGGGAGCCGAATGAGGGGCGTCATCTGGGTGCAAGGAATTTGGACTCCAACCCACTACCATGGGTTCATTTATCTTCGGAGCCATTGGTGAGACGTTGGGTACTTTATCGAGACTCGAGAGTAGTGTGGCTTGATTCGGCTAACTAATTATTAGGGTATGTTTGATTGCAAAGAGGAAATTGAATTGAGTTGAAAATGAATTTTAGGGAATTAAATTATCTAGAAATTATTTTCTTGATAATTGTAAATTATTGTGTTTGATTAGGATAATTTTTCATGGGAAAAATATTGAAATAAAAGTATTTTTTGATCTCCGTTTGGCTTTGTTTTACATAAAAATTGTCAATTAAAGAGATAGATTTTATTGGTATTGAGAATGAAATTTGTTTCTATTGCCAACAAAAAAAAAATTTCAAGAAAATTATCTATTTTTTGATATTCGTTTGACTTTATTTTACATGAAAATTGTCATTTTAAGGGAAATATTTTTTTTTACAATAATTCTTAGAATTTGTATCCATTGCCAGCAACCAAAAAAAAAAAAGAAAAAGAAAATCGAAAAAAAAGTGCTACAGTAACCCAGAATTCTAATTCTAACCATTTGAAAATGGAATTCTAGGAAAACATGGAAATTAGCTTAGGTGGCATAAAATGTGGAATTCGAATTCTAGATAAAATTTTGCCAATCAAACAACAAAAAATTGAAAAGATGGAATTTGATTTTCATTTTCCATGAAATTGGGGTGCAATCAAACATAGCCTTGTTGTTTTATTAAAAAAATAGAAAATTAAGGTTGGTGTTTCAACCTTTTATCCAGTAAAAATAGATTTACTTTCTTTTTCATCATCTCATCCCAAGTCATAGATTATTTTCCTTATTCAGATTAAAGATGATTTATTTTTTTTATTTTCTAATTTGTCCTTTTTCTAATGTGTCCTTGTTAACATATATGAACTACTCGTATTTAAACCATTATTTATTGTAGGAGTATATTAAGAAAAAATGAAACAAAAAATTGTATTTTCAACTATATTATTCTTAACTAAATTAATTATATTTTCTTATTCAGTGTGAAAATAATAATGAGTCTATCGTTATGTGACGGAAAAAGTATTTAAAAAGTAAATTCTTTCATTCGGAACCTATTAAATTTCTTTAAGGCTTATTGGCGCAATATCTCCAATGTATGGACATATTGCCAAATCCTATATGAACTTTGAAGTATAGAGGAACCCATTTTTTTTCTATTTTCTCAATAAATCTTTGTGAAATGATGAATATACGCTACTATTTAAATAAAACGAAAAGGAAATAAGAAAAAAATAAAAAACTAATTTCAATTATAGTCCCAAAATTTTGAAAAATACAATTGAGTCCCAAATAAATAACTAAAAAAAACTCTTCTTTCAAATTCAACGTCTTCCCCCATCACCAAATTCAAAAAGGATTTTTCTTTATTTGGTGGTGAAGATTTTTCTTCAACAATGATATTTTTGCTTTATTTAACTAAAACAATGATCATCTTCACAAGGATTTATTGAGAACATATAATAAAATGAGTCTTCTACACTTATGAACTAGTTCATATAGGGGGTTTTCACCAATTTGAAAATGTTGATGTATTGACAATAGGTCCATATGTTGGGAGTATAGTACGAACAAGTCTTTCATTAATCAGTGTGAAAATAGAAATAAATCTATCTTCTTAGGACGAAGTGAATATTTCAATAGTAAAACATTTTCATTTTAGCCTATTTAAATATACCTATAGTAAGCATGTGCTTTACACATCTTATGTGTCGGATGAATTAAATGCGTACTGCTTTTTGAAAGTTGTCGAGGTAATTGATATTATTAAAGAAAAAAATTAAAATTATTAAATTAAGTATGTGGAGATTCAGATTTATGTTGAGTTTAAAAAATTGAGATTGAGAATCATATGAACAAACATTTGGCGGATTGAGCCATTGATTTTCAATTTTCAAAATACAAGGAATCATACTAGAGGATTTTGGCCAAATCTAAAATATAGTGTAAATTTTGCTTAACAATATAACATTTGTTCGAATTTGAGAGTTCTTGAACACACCAAAATAATAAATAAAACAGGTCTGATCTTTGCTTAAGGCTGTTGCGTCAAGGGTTCGAATCCTGAAATATGGATTTGGCTCTTGGGTAAGTGCAAGTGTACAAACAGCCTTCCACCCTGTATCTTTGGAGGCATAACCTGCGATTTACCTCTCTCACGATACTCCAGGACAGGGGTGGTGGAGGACCCTTAAGGTTAGGGTTTAACCTTTAAAACAGGTCAGATCTTCTGCCCACAAGTGATCCATTTCAATAAATAAAAAGCTTGACTTCATTTTTTCAAAAAAGATAAACTTTTTAGAACAAATAACTCCATATTCAGATTCTAATGATTAAAAAAAGAAAAAAGATAAAGAAAAATCGCTTCATATTTCACAAAAATATATCGCTATGTTATCTCCCATTGGCGCTAAATAATATTATTTCATTTAACTCATACTTGAATGTGATTGTTCAAACGTCGAGAAATGATGAAAATGAGATTTTTTTTTTTTTTTTGTGCAAATTGTTATTATCTTATGGATAGCATAACTTCTCTTGAAGGATGGATGGTTGCTCTCAAAAGTTTGCACCAACCGAAAAGTATTAAGAAATCTTGACCACACAAAGAAGTGGCAATTTTTACAAAATGACATGTGTGACATTTTGCATCTAAAAGTTACAAATTTTGCAAGGCTAAATATATTTGCACAACAGTTTTTAATAACCGAACTACATTTTAATTGTATGAATTATGTATCAAACTTTTTTTCATCTTATTCTTATTCTTAAATTAACATAAATTGTTCTTAATCATGGTTTTTCTGCAAAATTTTCCTTAAAATAGAGTAAAAAGACTCATTAGTTCATTGCGCCCTTGTTTAGACATCGTTATTTGATATTATAATTTACACACACACACACACACACATTTATTAAAAATGTGTGGATAAAAAGACGAAAAAGTTTTGGGCTTATATGTAATATTATTTTATTAGAGAATGTATGGTTGATAAGATGAAAAAAAAGGATTATAATTTTAAGCTTCATTGGCCCTCCATTGTTTGGTATTATAATTTTTGGAATAGTATTTTTTTGGAGACTGTTTAGTTTAAAAAGATGGAGAAATTTTTTATTTACGTATAATATTATTTTATGAAAGATTATGTTGTTAAAAATAAGAGAGATAAATTGTAATGTGAAATAATGGAGGCCAAACGGGAGCATAATGAGGCCAAATGGGGGCTATATTTTAAATATCTAAAACAAATAAGAATGCAAAATGAGATTAAAAATATTTGAACTCCATTTCAAAGCATGGTAACAATATTTTAAAATGAAAATCATGATTAACGATAGAAATTTTTTATCAATAAATTGTTAAAAATAAGAATGTGATAAAGAAAAAAATTAAAAATATAAGTGTAATGATAAATAAAGATTAACGACCTTTAATATAATTAAAATATAATATATTCATTATAAAATGTTGTGTCAATATAATCACCATTTTTATAAACGTTTTCAAAATAGTTACATTCCAAATCCGTCCCTCAAATTGAACCACGTTTCCCTTGAAAACATTGAAAAATGAAAAAGAAAAAAAGCCCTGGCCTCGTTCTAAACATTGAAAAATGAAATGGAAAAATGCACCGTCCTAGCCACCGCCACGATTTCTTTGTTTAATTCTTATTTTGTCCGTTTGACCCATTAAATTTCATTTTATTTTTTTCTCTCTTTCATAAAATAAATTTTCATGTAAATCGAAAATTTTTCCTTCTTTTTAATTACTTTTTTAAAAAAAATACTATTAAACCCATTTTTATTTCAAAAGATGGGGGTCAAACAAGAGCTTAAAATAGATAATCAAAAAGTCCACCATTGAATTTAACTTACTTTTGAACAAACTTATTCAAAAGAACTTTTAAGCGTTTTCAAAATTGAAGATCGAGAAGTCAGATATTAGAAGAGAATTTTGTAGATCCATATATTTTCATATACTATCGTTGCGGAGTATAATCCTTATTTTCTATTTTAATTAAGTCTTAAATTGTTTTCAGTTCAAGTTTAATTTGATCAAATTGATCTAAATTTTACTCGAGTCTGTTATTCTATAGTAGTGCTATTTCTGCTGTTCTAGAGAAAACGAATTGAAACTCAACAATGTCCTTCTGAATTATTGTGAGCTTACTATCTTTCTCTTCCTGTGATTTTAACAATCAAATCTATAAAAAACTCAATAAAGAGAAATGCAAAAGACATATAAAATTGAACTATGTTATTCTGTAATAGTTAAGATTGAACATATCATTAATTGAATTAATGATAGTTTTGTAAATATTAAAAAAAATTAATCATGGTACGAAACTCAAAAATTGAATGGAACCGAATTGAACCGAATATAATCGAACTCGAACAATTCTATAATTAAATTTAGACCCGACAGTTCCATTTACTAAACCCTTGTTTGAGCCCCATTTCGGAGAAAATACATTTTTGAATAGTGTATTGATGGAAAATGTGTGATTAAAAAATATTAAAAAAATTAGATTTGCGTATAATATTATTTTATTGAATAATATGTGATTAGAATGATGTCAATACATTGTTTAAGAATATATTTTTTCCTCCAAAGAATGAGGTTCAAACAAGGGCTAAATACCTGAAAATTTCAAGCCTGGACCATGCCTGTCCTACTATTTCTTATTCCATATTTCATACTAAGCCCTATTTGGTATAATTAAATTTAATTTTGACAAAGATTATGAAATATTGGTTGAAAAGTTGATAAAAATGGTGAATTTCACAAAGTGCGTGATTAAAATTATTTGATTTCAACTTAACTTTTATCAAAATTTTATGCTACACCAAATAAGAACTAAATAAATTTAGGAAAATTGCAGCAGCGATCCTAACATTTTCCGTTTTTACAAACTTTACCATACCATTCATTTTGTACCAGCGAAAGTTCCCAATATCTCATAAATATGCACTTGAGGCCCATCTGAATAGAAACTATTTAAAATACTGTCAGTTGATTGGGAAAATTCCTTGAACTACATGCTATCATGACGGTTAATTGGTTGTTGATACCTTTTTGGACCGTGTTCTGAATGATTTTTTTCGATGTTGATCCCTTAATTTTTTCAGTCAACTAATTGTGTTTTGGATGATTTTCATCTAGATGAATCTCAAGTGTATATTTGTGAAAGTTTAGGAACCTCTGCTGGTACAAAATGAAGGGTAAGGTAAAGTTCGCAAAAAAATGAAAAAATTAGGGATTGCTATTACAATTTTCCCATAAATTTATGCATATACACGTTAAACACGTTTGCACGAGCTCGTCCACAGGATAGCGACTCTTGTTTGGTGCCAAGGGGTATATCCAAATGCATCCTTACCTTTGATCCACATGTCTTTGAGCGTTGATAAAATATGGGTTATGGAATATTGTTCCTAAATGGGCGTGTTATGTGCTCCATTCACAATGGATGTCATGGGGACCACAAATTAACTCTTAATTTATAGAAATTTTAAATGAAAAATTTTCTCAATTCATTCTAAAAGGTTGAATCCCAACCTTAAGGACCCCATCGTTCCGTTCCTGGAACATCGTAAGGAAGGTAAATTACGAAATGTGCTCTAGCAGGTCAGGGAACAAAAGCTTACCCGTACACTGATACCCACAAAGAGTTTAATTCTATATATCAGAAATCGAACCATTACACTGCGACTGTCAACAAGATCAAGACTACCTCACTCCTATCATTTGCACCATTGGGTTATGCCCCGGGGGGCTTTCTCAATTCATTCTAGAAATTACATAAAGAATATTCGTATACTCTTTACACATAATAGTTAGATGCACTAGAATAAATATTACTTCTATTTTGGTGGAGATTAAAATAAGATTTTTATTAAATTTTGATAGAATTTGATAAACTGTTTAGTTAAAATTAATTGTTGAATTTGTTCTGAATTAAAATCTGAATTTTAATTTTCATCAAACTAAGGCACTATAAGATTTACGGTATAATTACTAGATTACTGAATGATAGAATATGTTAATATGAATACAACGGAAACAAGATAGAATTAATAATTGATGAATGAGAACGTGAATAACGAATAGAAACTTAAAATAATTAACATAATTGGTGTCGTGGTCACACCAAAATTCGATGACTCTAATGTGATAGACAAAGGGTTGATCATTAATGAAAGATAGGAGAAACCTACAAAAAAAGGGGCAGGGGGATGTTCTCGACCCATTTTGATAAAGGATTTTTCTATTTGTATATCGAGGATTGTGGGCCCCCTCTTGTGAGGGGGTTGGTAGGCACCCTGGTGTATATATAGACAATGGACCAAACATAACTCCTCGGACATAGTTTAGTGGTGCAAAGGATAGGAGTGTGGTTATCTCACGCTTTGCTAGCAGTCGTAGTGTGGGAGTCGATTCCTGAAACATGGAATTGGACTTCTTGTAGGCGTAGTGTTCATGCAGCTCTTGTTCTCTGGCCTGCTGGACACATTTCGCGATTTACCTCCCTCACAAAATTCTGAGGACGGGACGGTAGGAGCCATCAAGGTTGAGGTTCAACCGTTTTAGACAATGGACCAAACACACCTTTTGATAAAATAGGTAATTTAAAAGTTTGACAGTTGATTATAGACAGACACAAGAAAATGGACCTAACAAGCCTTCCCTTACGGCCATTGTCGTTAAAAAATGGAGGACGAAATCATCCACCTCCTGCCACGACCGTTGCTTCCCAATCACGCCACCTTGCAAAATAATTGCTTATTTTAATCACGCTTCCCAATAATTTTTACTCACTTTTGCGTGTACTCATTCAACGCCCCGCCCAGAAAATAATTTCTGTCGGTAAAGAACAGTATTACTCTCAGATTTGACATTCTTGCTGTAATTCTTGTCTTAAAAGGGAAATTTTCGCCGCCCAGAAAATATATAGGAATAATAAGAAAAGGGCAGTTATTTTTCGTTTCAAATGGTCCATGTACGTATCGGGATTTTCGGAGATTGATTTTTAATCAGAAGAATGCCACCGGCGTCGACGGCTCGTAGCTCGGCTTATCTCACGGCTCTCACTCAAGAAATTGAGAAGAAGCTTCAACGTGTATGTAATTACTATCTGATTATGTATTTGTGCAGTATATAGACAGATTAATAAATTTTATTTATTGATTTTTATTTTGAAATCATGGTGTAGGCATTAGCTTCGTCATCGCAGAGGCGCAATTTGTTGCAGGAGTTATTCGCGGATATAGCTCTGGAAGTTGATGATCGTGCAAGAGGTAAATCAAGAAACAATTCATTTATTCGTTAATTTTGTTCAATGCATGAACTTGTTAGTAATAATTGTTGAGGAAAAAAATGAATTAAAAAGGAACTGTCTTAGCTGAATAGTGAAAACTATTAACTATCGGAGTAATTCGTGTGAGTTGTTCTTTCCCAGTTGTAGCGTTTGCACAGGAGCTCTAATGGTACTAAATTGATTGTGTTGCTTTTCGGGATGTACTTTTACTGCTGCAGTGTGATTTAGGAACACATGGGCAAGATCATTTATTGGTGCTCTTTTTATACTTCAAGAAGGGCTTATAAAAGAGGCACTAATTTTCATTTCCCACAACCGGATATAGATAGTTAATTCATAGATAATGGGCTGTCTCCTATTGATTTCGAGAAGATGTTCTCTAAGGAGATTCCTGTTCCTTCATGATTCCATATTTGAGTCGAAGGAGCTCCGCCCAAATTTATAACTCCGTACTGATGTATGTCTTGCATGTTTTCAACTTAACAACAAAAGGTCTGAAAGCTTGCCCATTTGCGTTGTTTGGGTTTAGAATGATGAAGGCGGAGATGCTGACAACTGACTGCCTCTATTTCAAACTAAATTTGAACTCAATGTATAGGTACGAGTTATTACAATGTTACTACTTCCTGTCAATGAGTTCAGAACACAACTTTTGCGCATCATTTTCAAATTGTTAACAGTATGATAGTGACTACCCATGTTCCTTACATCTGAGTGTGGGCGTAGAGTCTCCTTAACTCTTTCTTTTTTCTTTTTTCCTCTGTTGGTTCAAAGGGAAATGGGGAAAAGATAATTTATGGCACATATTACCTTTTAAGGAACACGCTTCCTTTAAGAATTAAATTACTTTTCCACGTTTCACAATGTTTTCGAGACAAAAAGATTTCTTTTACACTTATCCAGAATTTCTGAGAGTTAATCCTATTTCCCTGTTTTTTGTTCTCTTATTTTTTCTTTTGAGTTTCACGAGCATATAATTGTATCTACTTTCATGTTGTTGAAATCGATGTGTGCATATCACAGTTTAAGGTGTTTATTCGTTGTTTAATTTTAAAGAACCACTGCATTGACAGCATAGTCAGATATAAGATTGTCAAGGCTCAAGGTGTTCTATCATCGTAGTGGTGACTGAAATTATTAACTTCAAATTTGAAGGGCCAGTAGAATTGATAGGGTGGCTAGCTAATATCAATTCATTTCCCTGGACCTGGAGTGAGTATGAGAACTTTTGACGTCTAAGGAGGTCCCTGTCAAGCCTAAATGTGTCTTCTATGTTTTATTTTATTTAATTCCCTCTTGGTCTTTCTTCGTCAAAGACTTTTATCCTACTGCCGTCATTGGATTACCCATTGTTTTCTAGTCTTCATAAAGGAAACTAGCAATAAAAGCTAAAGAGATAAAAGTACAAATGATCTTTAAACTTAGAGAATGTACTTTTGAATACCTCAGAATTTCGATGCAGGTAACTAAGAATTAATGTATATATAGATGTTGATAGTGCGAAATGGGTGACAGTTCTAGAATATCTGTCTGAAGTTAATTATCCCTTGTCATTTAGTGGTTAGTCTTATCTTTTAATGTATCTAATTCCTTTTGTTTAAGAGGCGATTCTGTGATTCTTGCCGTCAATGCTTTTGGTGGGTATTGGCTCAATCTTGTATTTGAGGAGAAATATATTTATGTATATTTGTATAACCAAATCAAGTAGTGTGTCTGTGTGTGTAGCAGTTACACCCTAATTAAGGAAAACTATATAATATTGTCGATCCCCATGAATCAGGGATCAACCTAACTAATTATATTCAGAAATTAGGACAATGCTACAATTAGAAAATTACTCTAATTTTTTTCACATTTCTACAGTTGTAATCTTTTGGAATATCAGAGTATCTTACAGATTCTCTGTCAGTATTGTCTGATTCTCTGCTGTTTTCTTCATTTAATTGAAACAGAGATCATATTTGGTGGGGAAGATACAATCTCTGTGGCAGAGGATGCGAATCAGAGCCCAATATGCTTCTACAACGTGCTTGCCGATCATTTTGTTCAAACGCCACAGATTGTAAAATCAATTCTTGATCTGATTGTGCAACTTTGGAGCCAGTTATTTGCATCTAATATATTTTCCCTCTTGTTCCACAAGTGGGTACGTATTATTTATGCCTATGTGAACTTTCCTATTTTTAACTGTTTATGGTGTAGTAGTACTGCTAAAGTCCTGATGGAGAACATTCATTTTTTAAATTGCATTTGTATCTCCTGTCCAATTTGATTTATGTAATTTCATCTTTCTTGCTGCTGGCTACCTTTAAATGCAAAATTGAGCACTCTTCTTTCATTTCTTTGATTCCATAACTTATTCTTCCAGTTATTCGAAGTTCAGCTTGATAACCCTGAAGCCCTCCTTCGTTACTCCTCTGCTCTCGTCCAAGGTGCTAGGAATGTCTTCTGGTAAGAAGCTTATCAATTCCATGTAACTTAAAAGTAGTTGGCTGACATGATGCTACATAGGCTGGAAAAGAGAAGTGGGGTTTAGGTGTTCAATATTCCATCTTAGGAACTTCATATGTTTAGTCAATTAGACACCTCCCTTTTTCTCCATTTTTCTTCTTCCAAGTTAGGAGATGGAATGCTTCTCAATTGGATAACTGCTTACATGCAGGATTGACATCCAAACAAATGCAAGGCGTTTCCAGAGTCTCTTTCAGGTGAGCTGTTTTTTTAAAGACGCAATATGTTGCATCTCATTTTGTGTAAATCCTCAATATTTTGAATGATGACAGTATCTTCTAGGAGATGTTGCTCTAGTTTCTGAGCGATTAAAGAAGATCCCCCTACAGGTCTGTCATTTATCTGGACAATAATCTGTTGATCCCTTGTAGGCTATGGACTCTAAGCTGTTAATATTTTGTCATTGTGATTCATTACTAACTTGAGTTCTTCTCATCATCCATCAGGCTCAGCAAGACCTGTTTCTTCTTCTCTCAAGTTTCATGTTTTTCTATAACTCAGGTTTGTGAACTCCACAGCCTTAAGCTTTTGATTATCTCTTCAATAGTCATTCTAACAAACTGCTGATGTTTTCTCACAGTTGACGAACTTGAAAGCTTTTTAAAGCAATTTCCTGATTATCCAAATGCTTTCTTGATTGGGGGTCCAGAAGACTTTTTTGTTACTGAATTAGCTGATCAGGTGGCCAACAAGATACCTTTTGAATAGTTCTTCTGTTCCATGCATTTGATTATGATCCTTGCTTGTTATTCCTTTAAATAACTTTTACCCTTCTGTCAGTTAAATTGATCTATAATTATATTGTTCAGATTCAAAAATTGAAGGTGGAGCCGGTGCTTTTGCATTATCTTTCACAAATTAAAGCACTCCAGGGTACTGCTAATCTATTGTTGCCGATGCCATGCGTCGAACAATTTTAAGAATTTTCGACCTTTTTGATGTCAATAAGCTGGAGGTTAATCTTCTTTATATTCTTGACAGGCCTAGAACTTAGAATGACAACAAGTACAAGACTGAAAACATGTCTGTATAGCTTCACGTCTCCAGGTGGCCCAATGTATCCAACAAGAGCTGTTCGCCATGCAGCATGGGAAGCGTTAGATTTTCTATTTCCCGTGAGTTGTTAAATTTCGAAGAAACCATTTTTTTTAGCTAGTTATAACTTGCAGAATCCTTGCGTACACGAGTTCTTTCTCATTTATGCTGCACTTTGAACCCTGGAGATGAGCTAACATCACCACTGACCTTTAATTCTGTAAAAGCCAAAGATGGAAGGCAAGTAGGGTTGCACATCTGCCTCACAAATTTCGATTATTATAAAAGAGAGATTTTAAAAATTAAGAAGATACAGAATATTGCTGGAAAATTATTAGGAAATACATAGTAAATGAAACACAACAATGTCCATAAAAAAAAGTTCTAAACATCTGCTAGGCAAATGAGAGTACAGATACTGATTACCATTTGAATGGATGCTCGGAATTTTGAAGGCATTGTTTCATATTTATGATTGCATTGACATGGCTTAGTTCTCGCTATGATATGACACGGATGCTGTGTTCCAGGTTGGGAGATATCCTCGGCATCTTATAAGTCTCTTCTTCAGATTGCTTTATCCGTGGTACTGGCCCTCGTCTTGTTGGAACTTTGTACTGTCTTGTTTACAAGCTGTACTGTATTCTCTGTTTGGATTCATTTTTTCTGGTTTGGAGAAATTGAGAAAACCGAAGCACTCGTAGACTTCACGTGTTGTACGGTATTGTTAGGAAATCTGTGCAAGAGATTTTTATCTTTTGTTAACATGATTTGGTTTGTAACTGTTGTATTCCGTACAGAATGTTCTTGTATTAGTGGAGTAAAAAATGCTGAAGTTGTGCTTCGAACTTTTGAATTGGAGTCGGGTTTTCTAATCTAAACCTCCTGAATGCCTCTCATTTGCTATTTGGGGAACACTTGTACGTGTTTGGTAAGTTGAATTAGATGGTAATGAACAATAATAAATATGAAAATAAAGTTCAAGTCCTATCAGTTATACTGTAGAATTTTATCTATTGTTGTGTACTAAACATGCTCTTGAACAATAAAGGATTATGGAGATAACACGATCGTACTGATGTCTACATCCTCCCTTGGTCAGGCCATGAGCAAACTGGAAGCATAACCAGTCTCACTGAGACAGGAAGGACACCTGGTTAACTCAACACCAGCCAACTGAACACGGTTAAATCACTGACTCGATGATCTAGTGTTTTGGCTAAATCAATGATCGGACTACTCTCAATTTTCCGATTACTCCAAAAGGAAATTTAAATATCTAGTAGCCGGAATTTCATCATTTGCCAGCCTTACCCCAGAAATCATACAAGAGGGATAAAAACCTTCGCTTAAAGTCACTACCCAGAAGGAAGAGGAAGATCTAATTTGTCCAATTGACCTCATCGTGTCCTTTCCTTCTTTTTAACGTGCATAACCTATTTTATCAAGGAGAGAGAGTTGAGGGAATTCGATTCCTTCAAGGGATAGATCTATAGGAATTCACGTATCTCAATAACCAAAAAACATTATTTGAATAATCCCATATTAAGTGTTAAATTGGCTAAAGGTACGAATCATAATTATTTAGGAGATGCATGACCCAACGATCATTATGTATTTTTTTAAGGACCGAGCTCCATGTACAGGAGCTCGGTTCACAAGGGGCTGCCAGGCCCCTCACCGTAGGGGTCGGACCTCACAAGCATTAAAAAAAAAAAAAAAAAAAAGGGACCCGCCCTCACCTCCTCTCTCACCTGGCATGGGCTTGTGAAGCAGGCCCCTATACTCCCATCTTTTTCCTTTTTGTACTATTGCATTTAAGGTAAGCTTAGCAGTTCTAAAACCTTCAATGATTTGTCAACACAATGTGTGTATATAGGGAATAGTCGCTTGAAATCAAATTCTCCCTAGATACATCAATTCTGAATTTCTTTTGAATATATAAATTGTGCTGACCCGCCCTCACCTCCTCTCTCACCTGGCATGGGCTTGTGAAGCAGGCCCCTATACTCCCATCTTTTTCCTTTTTGTACTATTGCATTTAAGGTAAGCTTAGCAGTTCTAAAACCTTCAATGATTTGTCAACACAATGTGTGTATATAGGGAATAGTCGCTTGAAATCAAATTCTCCCTAGATACATCAATTCTGAATTTCTTTTGAATATATAAATTGTGCTAAAAATTCAAAACTTATTTTCATCTTAATGGGAAAAAAAATAAAAAAATAAAACATTTTCAAACTAAACAGAGAAAAATGAACAAGCTATTCGTTAGGATCAAGAAACTCAAAACACTGAATCTGTTCATCCAGAACATTTGAAATCATGTTATATGATGGAAATACTATTTTTAAGCATATTTTATATACTCAAAAGTTATAAATGAATGGCCAAACAGCCACACGAAGAACCTCGTCACAAAACAAAAGGCGTAACTTACAACATAAGATCATCAATCACGAAAAGAACTATGAAGAGACTCCCTCAAAGAACATTCAATGCAGTTTCATGATGCAGGAAGCACTCTATGCTTTCAAAACTGTAGCTGCCTAATAGCTTCCAGTTTGGTTCAGCCTTCGATTGCATACTCTGAACAACGTCTGAGTAAAACCTTGTGAACATTTGACATATAAATCCCATTCTGATCCTTCGCGCGCCATACTTGAACTGAAACTTGACAAGCTAATATAACATAATGTCGATTCAATAATCAATACATAATCATAGGTGGTCCCAAGCCTGCGTGAGGGAGGTGAAGGCAGGTTGATAACTAGCATAAAACTGTGTCAAGTCTTATTATATGAAACCCTATAATACACACACCTGTTTATCGATCCATGTAACATATCCAAATGAAAGGTACAATCAAGAAAAGAAACAAAGTTCCAGGAACCAATGTTCGACTCCTAGAGTACACTATCTTCTTTAAAAGAGCTGAATGTTGACAAACATACCAGATATTTGGAACCTTTTGCATCAGTCAACAGACTGTCGCTGTAGATGCAGAAAGTGAACCAATAAATGATATCAAATCAATTCGTTTCCATTGCATCAGCATGGTACTTCTCCAAATCAGCATCCAAGTCTTCAGCAGATACCTTCTCACCACGGCCTCTTCCTTGTCTGCGGCCTCTTCCAAATCCACGACCCCGTCCACCGCCACGCGAGTTTCCAAACCCACCACCCCTTCTTTGTTCTCTGTTCCACAGCCATATTTCCATCAAAATATGATAAAAACAACCCACTACGAACGGAGCAAAATACAGTACTGTGAATCAATATAAGTGGCAAACTACTGTTTCAACGTTGCACCACCAACCAAATCAGAGAATATTTATTTTTTCTTTCAGTTAATATTTTTGTCTAAATAGTCAATTTTACTTATTATTTTGCTCTAAAAAACTAAAATAGATCCTTATTCCATCTTCCCAAGTATGGGTGGGCAAATTAACTGCCTACCTGACTAACAGAACCAACCCGAGCCGACTGGGGCGAGTCTGAGTCAGTTTTCACCAGTCAGTCAGTCAGTCAGTCAGTTCGAGTCGGATTCTTATGACTGTAAACGGAGTCGGACAAAATCAGGTTGGGTCAGGTTTTAGCAATTAAGAACTGATCCTACTTGGCCCCGAATTTTTCGGTCCTCTTTTTTTTTTTTCTCATTTAAATATATAATGAAAATGGGCCTAAAATCATTTACATGATTGAGGAAACTGCCTTTGCCTTTACTGTATGTGCGTATATGTTTTACCGATGATATGCAGACCCAAAATAATTACTTTAAAGGCAAACCCGGCAGGCAAAAAAATCCACTATTTTGCGCCTAAACCAAACCAAACCAAATCAAACCAACCCAAACCGAATCTAGGACATCATCATAGTGTGTAAAGAAGATGCAAAACAATCTCTTAAAGAATAGTGGAGACCAGAAAGTGTATAATGTAAGACACTAATGGCCGGAAATTTGTCAAATGTAAATTTGATGGACAAGAAGTAAGAAAAATATTGGGTAACAAGAGCTTTAATCAGGTTGAGGTCTAGAATATAGAAGGGTCAAGAGAACTACAATAAATCTGTTTTAGGCTCTGATGAACATTGAGAACATTTTTTTCCATATCCGTGGGCAATATCAATTTATTCAACTGGTAACTTGCTAGAAAGTGTAGGATGACACTAGAAGGTAATAAATAAACTGTTCAAACAAATTTGTTGAGAACGCCGTTGCAATTATCCCCTTTACTTTTAAAGAGGATCTTGTTCATAATGATTATGACGTCATCTTAAATTTATAGAGTAAAAAATTTCACACTCCAACAAAGTCTTTACCTTTTGCTTTTTATTTTTCTTTTTCTATCAATCATTTATTCTTTTTTCCCTCATTTTTCAATTAAAAATATATATTTTTAGACGTTAATGGCTTCAAAATTCAATAATTTAAGAATAATTTGAATACTGGAGCATTGAAACTTGCAATTTTATGAAATACAATCATGGAAAAAATACTAAAAGAAAGTGAGTTTAGCTCTCCAAATTAGAAAGTCATACCACTCTATTTTGGAAAGTTAAAATATAGAGTCTCTTGGAGCCTAATGTCAAGCATTGAATTTTTAAAATAAAGAGCTTTTCACATTTAAAAAGCTTCTTGGAGATGCTCAAAAAAGTGATATTGATCGTGTACTATATTAAGTGTTTCTCTAGGTATCTTGTAATCTATCCTTTCATCTATCGCTTGACCATATTAATCCCAAAAACCCAACCAAAGTTTTCATCTTAGGAAACGACAATCAACTTTAAATGTTATATTCTTCTATCTCTATTAGGGCCTGCTTAGGAGTTTTGGGATACCAGTATTGGATCTTTTAAAGTACCGATCTTTTAAACAATATAGAGTAAATGTGTGTGTCACTCCTTAAAAATTCAATATAGCTTTACGTATTTTATCCAATCATTTTGTATTTTATATGAACTAACATGTGCACCAATTATTGTTGATTTGAATAAGGTCTTGCACGCTAATCATTTTCAATTGGAAATACTTGCTTTAGAGAGTAAAATTGGAAGAAATTTTGGAAAAAGGCCAAAACTACCGAATTGGTAGGTTGAGAAATACAACCTAGATTACAATACAATGCCCCAAAAAACTAACAAGTACTAATTTCCCCAATCTCTCATAAAAAAGTGTCACCCAAAATAGAGGTAAAAACTAGCAAGCCGAGTTTAAACCTATTGGAAGAAGTGTTTTCTGCACTTCTATACATCGGCTTTTTCTAAATAACCACTACCCTGACCAATGGCTTGTTTGGGAAGTGTTTATAAGCAGTTAAAATTATAAAAAGATAGAAAATAAGTTATGGACAAGTGGGTATTACTTGTGGGTCCCACAAAATGTGAGGACAAAAAGAAATTTGACTGAGCATAGATAGTTCATAAACATTAGCCAAACACAGGATTGGTAATGCAGCACTGGCTGTTAATATATAAGTCAGATACTCTGCATGTAAAATCAGTGGAAACAGTACATGTTAAAACATACAAGTAATCAAAATACCCACCTTCTAGGAACTACATTTGCATCACCAAAAGCACCAGTGGGTGGAAGAATGGCAGCAGCAGTAGCAAGGTTAGTTCCTACAAGCTCTATTTTCATCGGTTTCCCATCAAGCTGAACGTTATTATACCTCTTCACAGCATCTAATGCGTCTTGTCTTCTTGAGAAGACAACTTCCGCTGTACCCTGAAGAAAAGAATATTCTCTGAATCTCAGATAGACAGGGAAACTTTGCCAGAATGCTATATAAGGCCAAATTTGAAAAATACCTTTGATCTCCCACTCCTATCATAGTGTACCGTATATCGTTTCATATCACCAACTTCTGAGAACAGTTCCTGTAGATTAAAATAATGTATACTTCAGGTAAGGAATAGTCAATTAACCATTCTTAAAGTACACGATAGAAAGAGTCAGGAATAAACAAATTAACAAAGCAACAAAATGTACCACATTCTTAATCAACTGGATCATTTCCTAACTCTTCCCGCAGAAGATTAAATCTAAGGTGAATCATTTCCTACTACATCCAGAATATTTCAACCTATATAAACTAACTAGATACGGTAATGAGAACTAACCAGAAGCATAAAACCACAATTAGATCAGGAAGTCAATGCCATTTAAAAAAAGCACTTAACTTCACAATTTCAGAGAGAGAAAAAAAGAAAAAGGGATAAAAGAACACAGTGCCATTTGAGGAATACATTGGATGGCTGAAAATCAGACTATAAACCTCAGCAGAAATCTTGAGTAGAATAATCATCATACTAAGACACAGCTGCTGTAAGAAAAAATGCAGTCATGAGATTTCCTGTGTAAACAATCTATGTTCAGGAAAGAAGTTACATATGTCAATACTATATTTCCTTGTGTAAAGAAAAAAACTATACATAATATATGTCCAACTGATATGAATACTAGGTACGGCAACATCAGCCGACAGCGAGTACAGGCCATGGGGTTGCAGCACTCAAGTCTCTCACTGACATGTTAGTTGCAAATGAATTCTGCAAGATTTCAACAGAATTCAGTATGAATAGAACACTGAGAAAATCTAATTATGTTCTTTTGACAACTTCACCATTCCCATTCCAATTCCCAAGAGGAAAAAGAAAGAAAACAAAATGCAATATAAACTCTCACTAAGCATCCCAAATCTACTTTCACTCAGAACGGTGAGGAGAAGGGAGAAAGAAAAGGATAGAAAAGACTAGAGAGTGTGCTTTCGTCATGAAAAGAACAACACTCAGTTTTTTTCATGTGTTCAATATGTTCTCAAGTCAAAAACACTTGCAAGACAGTGGAATATAACGGTAATGAAGATGCTGTGGAATCCCATGAAGCCATAGTTTGTGCCAAAATGCATCTCAAGAGCTTCAATTTTTTATTGTGTATAAAAAAAGGTTGGTATAGAGTGAAAGAATGCATTAAGCTGAAAACAACTATTTTCCCTCTGTACGTTTGCATGTGAGATCAGTACTTGGATAGAAAATAATCAGAACATGTTGTATTTCTAATGCCTTCAATGCTATTCTATTTCCATCCTAAAAATATTAATTTTATGTAGATTGCTAAAATTTTTATATCAGTATTGGAGTTGAGCTTAATTATAAACTGTCACACCAGTCCTGAATAAGGATCATTGACATTCTGACTTTGTTAAAATGGATAGAAAATTTGGGTCTGGGAGTTGGATTTGGAGAAGACGGCTCCTTCACTACTTGATTATTTGTTTAGAAGGTTACTTTATACTAGACCCGCTACATGATAAATGGATATACTGATTTTGGTTATTTTAGTATACGTGACTAAGCTGTCTTGACCAGCTGATTGTTGGGATTCAGGATTCTTGCAGGTTGATTGTTGAATTCCTTTACTTGGGCGATATTTGGGAATCGGGGATATTTTTAATTCGAACCTATCAATCAGGTTTTACTGTTTTTTGCTTATAATTATGTCTATTGGAAAAATTGAATCTGGATATTCCAAAAGAAAACAGAATAAAAAGGTTCATCAATTGATTAAATCTCAAGAGGGACGGAATTATTTTCTAAGTTGAAACTTTTATGGGAAGCGATAACTACAGAAACTAATGAAGTTAGATTACATTAAGAGAATGAATTGTTGTTTCACAAATGCTTGGATTGTTTACAGGGTATTACTAACTATTCTGATCACCATTGCGTCAGTTGAAAAGAAGTCTTTCAAAGTTGAAATCAATTAAATCTTATCTTCGATCAACTATATCACAAAAGAGGTTGAGTGGATTAGCTATCATTTTATTTTTTCTTTTTTTGAATGTGGGTTCATACCAACTCAAACTCTTGATATTGAAAGTGGAATTTAATACACAATTCCACCCAGACAAGAAGAGCTGGTACCTATGATTTCTATTAAAAAAAATATGTTAGAAAAAACTTGATTTGAGTTGTTTGATTACTAATTTTGCATCTCAAAACGTGAGAAGATTAAATATGATGCTAGCCTAATATCTCGGATTGTCAGTGATATTTTATTTTGTAATTCTAACTTTTAGATTGTACAAAATTTTCATTTAAATAAAGATATATTTTTTATTTAAATATTGCTATACATGTAAAAAATTGAAATTATAGGGCCTCAAATTTCTCAAGGCTGGCCTTGCTGCCCAGATTTGTCAGCCTTGTTTCTCCATGCATTCTGCAACTAAACATCTATCAAACACGTCCTCTCTTAACTCCAATAACCTCCTAAATAGAAACCACAAGTTAAGATTACTGATTTTGTCAGCATGAACGATGATAAGGCTCCGAGACTGGACGGTTTCTCGTTCTCATTCTACAAGGCATGCTGGGATGTGGTTCGACTGGACATTGTGAATACTTTATCTTAATTTTTTGAACGTGACAGATTCCAGAGAAGTTCTAACGCTACATTTATTGAGCTCATTTCTAAGAAACCGGGAGCGACTGATATTAAGGACTTTCGCCCCATTAGCCTTGTCAGTGGGGTGTATAAGATTATTGCGAAAGTCCTGGCAAACAGATTAAAGGAGGTGCTGGGAAAAGTAGTGTCCAAGTTTCAGAATTCATTTGTAAAAGGACGTTAGATTTTGGACTCTGTGCTTATAGCGAATGAATACATAGATTCAAGAATGCGTCTATGGGTCCCAGGGATGCTATGTAAGCTAGATATTCAGAAGACTTAAGATCATATAAATTGGGGATTCCTGTTGTATATGCTCAGGCGCTGTGGCTTTGGGGATAAATGGTGTAAATGAATTCAATTCTTTATTCCTACTGTTTCATTCTCAGTTGGTCAACGGAGCACCTGAGGGTTATTTCCGGAGTAGTATAGGCTTGAGATAGGGGGATCCATTGTCTCCATTGTTATTTGTCATTGTGATGGAGGCTTTCAGTAGGATGATTGAAAGAGCCGTGAGAGCGGATTTGATAAGGGGTTTTATGGTTGACCAACTGCAGGTGTCCTATCTGTTATTTACAGATGACACGTTGATCTTATGCGATGTAGATGTTGAAAAATTCAGGAACTTGCGTCGTCTGCTCCTATGCTTTGAAGCGGTGTCTCGTTTAAAAATCAATTTGGGGAAGTCTAAGGCTATTCCAGTAAAAGAGGTCGATAATGTGGAGGAGCTGGCTGGTATATTGGGTTGTAAGGTTGCGCAGCTGCCGATTTCATATCTAGGGCTCCCGTTAGAGGCACGATTTAAATGTACCCATATCTAGAATGGTATTGTGGAAAGGATGGAGAGAAGGTTAGCAGGGTGGAAGCGTATGTACTTTTCTAAGGGAGGTAGACTTACTCTCATTAAATCCACTCTCTCCAATCTCCCTACTTACTTTTTGTCATTGTTCCCCATTCCGATTGCAGTGGCAAAGAGATTAGAGAGACTTCAAAAAGAATTTAGGGTTGGGGGAGAAGAGGAGACTCCATTTGGTCAATTGGGGAGTTGTTTGTTTGCCGATGAGGATGAGAGGTCTTAGGGTGAGGAGCCTTGTGTTGTTCAATAAGGTCTTATTGGGGAAGTGGTTGTGGCGACTTGGAGTGGAGAGGGAAAACTTCTGGAGAGAAATAATTGGAGTGAAGTATGGTGTGACGGAGGGGGGATGGTGTACATTTGAGGATCGTGGTTTTTATGGAGTGAGTTTGTGGAGGTCTATCCAACGAGGATGGGGTGCTTTTTTGAACAAACTGAAGTTTGTGGTTGGAAATGGTAATGAGATTAGATTTTGTGATGATTGTTAGTGCAGAGATCAACCGCTGAAGGAGGAATTTCCTTCCTTCCACCGCATTGCCTCAGTGCCCATTGCTATGGTGAGTGATCTCTTAGACATTCATAATGGGAGCTATAGCTGGAATATTACTTTTGGGAGGGATCTACAGAATTGGGAATTGGAAGATTATTCGCTGTTTATGACCTTTTTACATGATGCACAAATTCAAGTAGGAAAGAGGGATTGCATTAGGTGGAGGACAGCACGGGATAGCATTTTTTCAGTTCGCTCGTACTTTGGTTCCCTCTTGGGATGTGTGAATAATTCATTCCCCTGGAAGTTGGTGTGACAGTGTAAATTCCCTCCTCGGGTGGCATTCTTATTGTGGACAGTTGTGAGGGGACAAGTCTCAACGATGGATAATCTTCGACGTAAAAGCTTCTACGTAACCGAGTGGTGTTATATGTGCAAGAAGGATGGGGAGACGATCGATCATTTGTTCATTCATTGTAATGGTGTACGTTGGATTTAAAACAGTATACTTGGTTCTCAATCTATGGATTGGGTGATGCCTCATAGTATAGAGGACGTGATACGGGCATGGCGGAGAAAACTTCGTGATAAGGATAGCAAATTAGCATGGCACCTTATCCCGAGATGCATTGTATGGTGCGTGTGGAGAGAAAGGAACAATCGTTACTTCGAAAATCAAACAAAGACAAGAGAGCAGATAAGAGAAATATTTTACTTTACCTTGTATTCTTCGTTTAATGCTGTGGCTAGAAATCCTGTAGATAGGTTGCCTAATTTCATATTGTTCCTTAATGGCTTAAAGTGGTTGTACACCCCTCGTGTAGTCTCTTTTAAATAATAAAATTATCTGATTACCTAAAAAAAAAAAGATTATTGGTTTTGTGTCATAAGGCATGAAACCCAGTTATCCTAACAGCTTCACTTTTAGAAGTTACCTAGACTTCCCATAATAATGATTTCAATCAAAATAATTTCACTTTAGGTTGCTCTTGGAAAAGAATATGAGAATAAGTAATCTACAACAAACATAACATAGATAAAGTGAAGAAAATAGTGAATGTTCCCAAACAAACTGTCACCTACGCAAAACCTCTAAAAGCAAACAAGTTTTTGGAGTCCGTTCATAGCTTAGCGCCCATGAAAAAAATTCCAGGGTTCAGATTGAGACACGAAGTAAACATGTTTAGATTTGTTATAATGCAAGATGCTCGTAACTGTACGGGAAGAAATTTGCCAAATCACCCAGCAAGCGAGAGAACCATGCGGAAAATAAAAACGAGTAGAAGAGAGAAAAATGCACACTAATGTGGTTTGGAAAACTCATCGATGACCACCGGACAATGATAATCAATCAACTCAATAAACTTCAAAATACAAGACTCCTCTCACTCTCAACCTCTCCCTATAAAAAGCTAGAACACTCGATGCACAACATACGAACGCATGTGCCATTTTTTTTTCTTTTTCTGCCTTTCTCTCGCGCATTTAAAAAATGCCGTGTTGTGTACTTTCTTAACCCTCAAATTTCAATATGTGACTTTGTCATGTATTTACGTAATTCCTCCAACCAACTTCCCTGCTCTCTGCCCTAGGATTTTCGAGAAATTGAATGTTAAAAAATTTATAGTAGAACCTCAATCTACAGAAATTTTATGTCGTTACCCTTACCTTTTCTCTTTTAGTTAATATGAGTCAATGATCCAACACTTATCTTATTGAAGATTATTACACTCTGTAATAACTTCATATGTACATCCCACCAGTTCTATTCCTAGTTCCTGCAATTAAAGAATAAATGGAATCCCTAAAAGACAAGATGTTTCTGAATGTGTTAATCGGACCACATAAGCAATCAACATTCCTTTACTTTCTTGATATGTTGAGCTCCACATCTTTATCCATCCATTATTCATCTTGGTCCCAGTCAAGATCCAGAATCAGGATAAGCTATAATCAAATTTAAATGTTCTATGTTTCCAGTGCCAACACTAAAGAAAAAGACAGAGAGCGTCTTCTTCCACTTGTCCAGCATAATTTGGTGTCAGGAGACGAAAGAGATATGAAGCAAATTGTTGGAAATCAAGTTCTGAAAGAAAAGAGAAAATCCTGGCTGATGATGGTAAGATCATGGATATTGAAGAAGAATAAAATATTTCTACACTTCTAAGGATGAAGGGAAAAAAAAAATCTCAAAAGGAAAAGGACAGTAATATTTACAATATAGGATATTACTGTTAGGAGATTTGCGGTTGGTTGAGGTAATGGACTAGCTAAGGTACGGAACATAAAAGGATAAACAGAATAGCAATGAGTTTCCATTTCAGGTGCTGAAAAACAACACTGAGAAAACTAATCAATGGATCTGTGGGCTTTCGGTAGTTTAAGGCTCGGGCTACACAATGAGCTTAACTTGACAATCCAACTCATAAAGGAAATGAGATTGTTTGAGAAAGATGGATGGATATAACAACAAAATTAGAGAAGAAATAATAGAGGAAGCAGAAGTAAGCTAGTTCTTGATCTAAGAGTTGGATAACTTAGATTGCATATCAAAATCTTGGAAAAGCTTCAAAGGGTCCATAGCTACTCAATCATCCAATCTTGAATAGTGTAGTGAATTAGAAACAATAAAAGGCTTTATATGGACTACAAGTCCTAAACTTAGTAGTTCCAAGTTCTAATTTGGAAACTAAATAAATTACCTATCAAGCTAATACTAATTAGAGACACTTATGAAATTTCTGTAAGAACCAGACTCCATTCAGCTGATTAACAAAGATATCATTTTTTGCAATATTTCAGTGAAGAGATCACCTTAATATCCTCAATAGAAACGCTATAGTCCAAATTCGAAATGTATAACTTCGTTCCAGTCTCAATATTCGACCCTCGACCAGCAGCAGCGGAAAACATGTCATGTCCCCAAGTAGACTCCGGTGCCTAAACCACACACCACCATAATTCAGCAGAAAAAAAATAAATATATAAACAGCAAGCAATAAAACAAACAAAAACACAAAATTGCATCTCAGAGATGACGGATCTGACCTTGGCGACGGCATAGGGAGCAGCGCGATTGGCAGAGCGGTTGGAGAAACGGCGATTGGGGCCCGGACCGGATCCGGAGCTTGATCCGCGGCCTCTGCCTCGGAAGCCGGATTTCTTATTACTCTTGATTAGATCCTCTAGAGTCATGTCAAGGGGGGCACCAGACATTTTGCGACGGCTATTGAAATCCAAAATCGGAAGAAGAATTGAGGGTTTGGAGGAAGAAGATGAACGGCGGCTCGGGGAAAGGTACAGGACCGGAGCCAAAGGAGTCTCTACTCGACTAATAGATAAATATCTTATACGGTTTTTGCTTTAACGGAAATTGCACCATTGGTTCTCTACTTTTCAGAATAATTGTGCAATTAGGTTTTCACGGTGGAAATTGTCTGAATTTTCATTAAATTATCATTTAGCACTTCAAGTTCAAGGTTGAAAAACAAGATTTAGCCCCCGTCTATGAGCAATTGTTACCAAACTTCAATAAAAAAATTAGTCTCTATATAGAATATGGTCCCATACAATCCAACATTAATCGATTCCCTCTCTTCAAATCATGTACGCTATGTTACTACTTTACCCAGAGACGGATTTGGGGGGGGGGGGGGGGGGGGGCCCCC
>NC_036256.1:11567906-11617871 GCF_002742605.1 Olea europaea var. sylvestris | reverse complement strand
TAGCCCCCCTCTCTTAGGCCCAAGAGCTTTTTTTTAAGGTATTTTTTTTATTTTTTGGTAAAAAATCAATTTTTTATGTATAAATTTTTTTTTCCGCTTAGCAACTCGGTTTGAAATTTTGTAACCCGGTATTAAATCCAATCCTGAATCTGTCCCTGACTTTACCCCTATATAAAACTTCCACCCACACTCTACACCATAGATGAAAGGTATTTTTTGATAATATCTTTCTACAGTCCCAGTTAAAAGTGATGGTTGCTTGACAACATATATCGTGTAACGCTTAAATTGTTGATTAAAATTTTTAAACAATTTCTCTTGGAGAGAAGCTTAATTGCACGTGTGAGGGTTATGTAATGATTTAATAAAATAAATATACAATAATAGCAAAATAGATAACTAACGAGCTTTTTACTAAATGCTAAAAATCAACTTGCTAAATTAGTAATAAATTTGGAACAAATGGTTTGTAGTAATTTATTTGACCTAATTCAATTAGACTCTGATAAACAATTGTTATGTATTCTCAAAAGGAAGTCGGTTAGTGGAGCTCGTTACTGTTAGTCAAGTGATTTGACCAGTAAACGAAAAAGGACTGTAGTTTTATTTTTATTATTCGAGCACTATTTTGTAAGATTTTACTTGGTACGGTAATTTATTTGGCAAAAGGAAATTTTCTTGTAGAACCCCTTAAAGAATTATTCATCATCAAGTGAAAATCACATATTTGCAAGTGTGCAGTTCCAATGTACTCCATTTTGTAGGTGAGTGACTAACTTGCAATTCAGTGAAAGAGATTAAGGATTAATTTTCATTTCAATTTTGAAGAACATGTGCTCTCGTTGACCAAATGATAGTTCAATTGGGCCACGTCCACTTCTTTCTTCGAGTGCAAATTTAATGTATATTAAGTATTTTCACCCTAATTTAATCAGGTAATTATATTTCAATTTTTTGATAGGTTAAATGGCAACAATAGGATGTGTGGCTTCTATTATGTACCGTTGGTAACGTTAAGACCGCCTATAACATGGGGAAGAGGAAAATCTTGCTCTCGATTGGTCTGACTTTTGACTTGGGAGGTCAGGTAAGGAGTCGGAAAAGGGCGAGCACTAATTTGCAAGCTTCTCAACGATCCACGAAAAATAATGAGACATGTCTATGAGATTCAAGAAGGGTCAAAACTAAATGAGTGGATGATTGGAAGACATACCCCTCCCTCTAAGCTTTTTGAGCTTATGACTAGTTCAAGCTCCATTTTCTAGTGGATCATTTTTCTAGGTAGGTTGAGGTATCAACCTTGGGAGTTGAGGTATAGAAGAGGAATAGTTGATCCATGAAAGCAACGGGAGTTTATGCTAATTTTGTTGTGGATTTAACTTAAATTAGATCCTAAGAAGTAAATTTCCCTCTTTCCCTCGCATAGGCCTCCTCTACTTATGCCCCTGGTAGTGAACTTACAATGGTTATTCAACATCGAACTTTAAATGAAAAGCCCAATTTTTGACGTGTCAAAGCCTAGTCCCCACCCGAAGTTTAGAATCGCATTAGATTTCAATTTTAATATAATTTCAATCATGTAATACAATTTATTTTAATTCCAATTAAGATAACATTTTTTCAATTTTACCGATAATTATTGATGACAATATTGTTAATCAATAATATGATTATCCCATAACAGTTAGTAGCTTAAGTGAAATAAACACAACTTCATTGAAATAAAATGACAAGCATCATTTATTGATTGTTATGTTATTGATTTTTGTTAGTTCAAGTGACAAAATTAGATGAAGTTACTTTGATTGAAATTAAATTAAAGTGTATTACTCGATTAAATAAAATTAAAACACAAATACCTTATTTAAATTATAGTGAAAGTGCCCTTCCCACAAATAAAATTTACCCTTTGTTTTATCATAGTATCCATTTAGCCCACTCCAATCTGAGAACTCAAGAGTAGTAAAATCTTGTGAAATTAAGAAAACCCCTCCATGACATAATAATAAAACAAATTTACCACCCAAAATATGTGGATGTTTGAGAAAGTTTAAATAATTTAAGCCGATCAAATATAATTTTCATTAATCAATTTCATAGGACGTGGAACTATTACCCACATGTTACTTACAATTCACAATTATTTAAAAGTACTTAATGTTCATATGGTTATATATGTAATTATGAATAATTTCTCATTCGATTTTCATCCTCCACAATCTTTTAATTCCCGTCATTTTATTCAGAGCCATGTTATTCGTCGAGAGTGTTGGTAATCATTAAGTTCTTCAAACCGAATGACTCATTGAAATTACGCTATACTTCTATCTATTACGGGTATTATAGGCTTTGAGATGCAAAGATGGAGAAATATAGTAAAATTAATACAACAAGCAATCAAAGGGTTTGGCCTCAGTTGAGAACAGAGTTTCACAATTTCATGTCTTTGCAATATAGCACCTAGAAGATGCTAATCAAATGAATTTCCTTTTCTCATCCAAATCGATCTCATATCAAATCACATCAATCAGGGAGTGGTGATGATCACCCCTCCACTAATAAGCAGAACCTCAACTTTTACTCCTCTTAGCTCTTTCCAAATTCGTTTGGGAAAATTTTATAAATAAGAGTTTAAGTATCACATATTTCAAAATTAATAAATCAAGTTTCAAACTTCAAAAATCATATTTTTATTTTAATGTATTTATGATTTAATTAATTATTTATTTTACTAATTAAACATACTTAGGTCACAAATCTATATAATTTGGTCATAAATTAACGATATAGTTGGTCACTTATTATTTTTTTGTCACAAATCAGAATTTTATGTCACAAATTATTTTACGGTCATAATTCAAAAATTTTATAGGTCACAGTTCATTCATCGCTTAGAAATCAAAAAATTTATAAATCACGATTTACTTATTGGTCACAAATCACAAATATTATAAATCACAACTTGTAATACAGTCATAGGTTAACCAATTTAATGGTTACAATCAACCAAATAATTTGTGACCACTACCAACACGGTAACCACTGTCAATCCACAACCACAATCACGGTCATCTACAGTTCGGGCAACAAAACCATTATCTCAAGCACCACAACGGCCAAGATCCAACAAAGCTATCGCCACCCAAAACACTATTGCCACGAGCACTACCACCACCACCACCAACCCACCCACAAGTTGAAACACACCCAAAAATTTGTGATTTTTTAACCGCATGCCACCACAAAACCATCGCACTACCATTACCAAAATCTCAGCCAACATCAACCACACCATCCAAACATCACAAAAAAAGAAAAAAAAAAGATTCAAATCTACCCAAATCAGAGCCGGTACCATTGACGACAAGTGACAGTGAAGAACATCACCACTATTCCAACGAACCGCCACCTACACCACCCCAACGTCACCATCTCCGCTAGTACCACCACTACTCCAACGAACCACCAACACCACCACAACCACACATAAACAATTTCATACACAAAACCCACACAAATCAGCAAATGCCTACCATAGATTACCATTTCCACCACCTATACCAACAACCATCGTCACCACCACCACCATCTCCATTACTCCACAACCACTACACCCATGATAAATTCCCAAAACTAGTTAATGGCTACCATTGTATCCCTAATGGTTTAAAACCATATCTAAGAAATGAGGTGGTTTCGACGTCGGACGAAGATGAAAGTGATGGTTCGGGCGCCAGACGAGAGGAATGCTGTGTTGGACGAGAGAAAGACCGTGGGAACGTCGAGGACAAAACGAGGGAGAGGTCGTGAGTGAATATGAGTGATTTTTAGGGTTTGTATGAAAATTGGGAATTAATTTTATTATTAATATTGAATCAATATCTGATTTTTGTATAAACAAACTTCAGATTTGGTTTATAAAATTGGATCTTGAAAGATATGGTTAAGTGTAATTTTCGCAATTTGTTTTTAACATATTGAAATATGGGGTTAATTACTCTAATGTCACTAATATTTTGAGTAATTATGCCAATCATCACAAAAATTATTTTCTGACAATAATAGTCACTCAAATATCTAACTCCTAAACTAATGACTACTCTGCCAATAAAAAAATAAGGTTATATTAAGGCACTGTTTAAGCCCTATTATTTTGAAAAAAAATATCATTAAACAGTGATTTGACATCATTTCAATCACACATTCTTCAATAAAATAATATTACAAACAAATCAAAATTTTTCCTTATTTTTTAATCACACATTCTTCATCAAACTACTATTTCAAAATACATTCTTCAAAAATAATTTGGTTCAGACACACACTAAATTTTACATTGCACAAGTAAGTGCCAACCTATCACCAAATAGCGTTATTTATACCACTAGTTGCCAAGTGCAAGCCATGATGGGTTTTGGCTTTTTTCGGCCTTGGAGAGTAGTCCTATCCAATTTATACAACAAGTTGACATGTCGTTGCTATATTTATTGATGAGGAAATTATATTCATCCATATTTTTCTAACTTTTCATTTCAAAAATAAAAATTTAAGTTTATTCTTTCAAAACTCAAGTATATACTGCACCTTATACCATCCCACATCACTCGACCTATCATTTAATCCATTTATCCCTTAATTCCCATATCCACTCACTACCTTTCCATCTTCACTTGTCGTTCGCCGTCGCCACCACTGCCACACCAAAAATGTCAAACTCCTCACCAAGTGACTAACATCTTTACCCGTACTCTAAAGCCCGTCGGAATCCCTTCTCGCCTTTCCTCAACTCTTTTTCCCCACCACTACTATACAATCTCCTTTGATCTGGCTTTCTCCTTAGAGCAAAATTCTAGTTCTACTTTTCCATCCATTATTGCTATCAAAGACGATGCTTTTTTTTTGGGAGAGAAGAGGGAGCTCATTAGTGTCCAATCTTTGGTCAATGCCATGTCACCATCTATTAGGATAACTAGTTCAACTTTAATCTTTGCGACTGATGTTGTAGTTGAATATGGAATTGGGTCTCGATTTGGTGGGAATGGTTTTTAGATGGAGGTAGCCGTGGTGCTTGTGGATTTAAGGTGGCAACAACGAGTTGAGTGGTGACAAATCGCGACGATTTGAATGGTGGGATGATTGTGGAGTTGAGGTGGTGGTGAGAATTTGAGTGGTGTTGACAGTAATGCAATAGGAGTGGAATGAGATGAAGAGTGATTGTAACAAGTTAATTTTGATTTATGACTCACTGTTAATTGTATGGTTTATAACTTGGTACAAGATTTGCGGTCCATATATTATCTAGCATGTTAAATGATCATTTGTAATTTGTGATTAGTATGTGATCGTGACCATAAATTGTGTGTTCATTGTGATCTTGACATGTTAGATTAGATATAAGTTACAATAGTTTATTAGATGTCACAAAATGTGATCACCCGATCTTTGAAAGATTTTATCAAGTTTGTTAAATTTGAAAGTTAATTTTGGAAGTATGGTAGTTATATATTTTTTCCTTTATTTATCCCAAAATTTTCTACTGCAGCAAATAACAGTGTTTTTCAGGAGTTTGGAAGGTTTTATAATTCAATTCAAAGAGTAGTTTGTATATTGACCAGTCTCACATACTTGAATTTTGAAATTTGTCAAATCACATATTTTCTTAGAATTTCAAAAATTGCATTTCCCTGCAATTAAGCCCTCATTTGGTAGTGTTTTTTCATCCAAAAATTGATTTTTTTGACCATTATTTCACTATTTTCGCTGTCATATTTAACTTCTTCACTCACAGGTGGCCCTCACTTTTCTCCCTAACGATCAAAAAATCAACTCTCATAATCGCTACCCAAAATACCCTAAATTTCTCTAGCATTCATGTGTAAAAAGAATGGAGAAATTATTATGCAAATATTTGAGAGTGTGAACTTGTGCCATAACTATTTCATATCAACAATAAATATGATTTGCAAGACATTGGAGAGTACATAATAAAAGTACGCTCCCAATAATCGCTCCTAACATGTGGTTTAAAAATAGGCTTCACGTAAGCACATGATTCTTCCTCATATCAAAAAGTTAAAAAATCAACAACTAAGAGTATCTCCAAAAAACTTTATTTAAAAAGTATATTTACAATTTAAAGAGCATATATATATTTAGAGAGTAAAATTTTTTAAGCACTCTAACATGTTCTTTGTGTTTAATATTTAATTTTACTACTTTCAAAAGATATTATTATTTTTCCTTATCTTTTATATTCGCTTCCCCTCCAAATTATTATATTATTTTTCTTCATTAAAAATTGAAATACTTTGAATACATTTAATTATAGAGAAACAGTTTAACTCACTCCTTATTTAAAATGTTAATTTAAAGAGTTTATTAAAGCACACATAACACCTCCAAAAGACACTTTATTTTTAAATAGCATATTCTACAATTTAAAAGAGTATCTATAAATTTAAAAGAGTAAAAATTTTAATTACTTCAACAGACTTTTATATTTTAACACTTAATTTTATTACTCCCAAGATATATTTATTGTTTTTTCTATCTTTTATTTTCACTAACTTTCCTCTAAATTATTATATTATTTTTCTTAATTAAAAATTGAAATACTTTGAATGCATTTAATTATAGATAGTGAATTTTGCTCTACAAACTCACTATCTAAATTAAAATGTTAATTTAAAGAGTCAGTTATAGCATAATTTAAATGGTTGACTCTTTAAAATAAACAGAAATGTATGTTGAAAGAAACTCTTGTAGATGCTTTAATTTTAAATATTGACTCTTTAAAATAGAGAATATCTTATGTTTTAAAGTAATGATATTCAACACTATTGGTGAAACACCAATCTAGATGGCAACTGCGTGGCAATAAATGATATAATCACTTAAATGCAATGTCACAATACTCATTTAATTGAATCTATTAAGCATGATCATCCAGACTGTGCTAAATAACATTATTTTATGTTTAAAGAGCATCTTGCAGAATGCTCTAACAACCATTCGAAAAGCTCTATTCTGGATCATTTCACCAACAATCCAAAATTGCCTATTGCTATTGGGATTTTACAAGCAACAAAAATAAATTTTCAAATAACGTCACATTCAAATTGGAACTAGTGTTTTAAACCTAAAGAACCAGTCTTTTTATCCGAGGTGGTGCCTTTAGGCGTCCGGGACAAATAGGGGAGTCGATCTTTCCTGTAAAGGATATTGACGCCTTTATAGGAAGGGATACTACCTCAGGGATTTTGATCTATATATATATATATATATCATTTTCTAGCTTCAATAATAAAAAATGAAGAATCTATTCATAAATGTTATATCCAATTACACCAATGGCATGTTTATATCCCAACTAATCACAAAATAAGATGTGTCATAGAATATTTCATAAATGATAAATTTAAATCTACCCAAAGCCTTGTTAATAAGATAGTAAGGCACTAAGCTGAATCTACAATTCCTCATCTAGTTAAAGCCAGAAGTCAGGCTGCAAGATACCATTGTCCCTGTGAATTTGGGATCAAAGTTCAAAACCTATTTTACAGTATAACTTCCCAAATACAGAAAAAAAAATATTCATTTATCGCTGTAGTCTGCATCTATCTTCCTAGCTAATTTGATTCTTTGAATTGATCAATACTTCTTCAAGACAGTACGAACTCGTTTGGAGGGTGAAGGCAAATAGGCACCTCATGCTCCTTTGGTCCAACAGGATGTTTAGGCACTTTAACCTCAAGAACTGTTTCGCTCTTGTCAAAATATGCTTCTAGCTTGGCATCGTCAGGAATCCTAGCGGGAAGTGGAATTTCCCATTTGAATTTTCCAGGTGGATAGTGTTCTGGAGCTGGATCAGTGAGTTTGAATGTGTTGGAAAAAAATGAGTAAATGACTCACTTTGGCAAGATTTTCGGTGGGACCCGTTTGTCCAAATTGGAAGATTAAAGTTGATCCTTGTTTTCCTCCGTGAGAGCATCGAAATCATATATTTATTTGCCAAAATTGATGGATGGATGAATGAGAAATTGGGGCTCAAAGATGACCATTGGAAGATAATTTATGTGGGAAAATAAAGCTAGTCCCATATAGGAAAATGAAGAAAATATTAACCACTTTATATAAGATTGCACATTGGAATGGTGTAATCATGTGTAGCATAGAGGCTCTATCCACGTGCGCGCGCAGGGGGTGCAAATCATGGATCGAAATTGCCTTCTGACTTTAAATTTGTGTGCAGACGCGACCTGCGTACACAAATGTTAGACCGAACGAAGCAAAAATTGGCCCGTTTGGAGTATCCACATTTTGCAATTTTTTTCACTTTCTTCAACTGACCTTTGAGTTTCCAAAAACTGCCAAAACTCCAGCAGAAACTGAAGTGGCTCAGTGCTTATTGTCATGGAGTTATTGAACAGATTTATGTTATATTAAATCTTAGCTTTCCAGCAATTCATACACACGAAAAAATTCTTACCAGAAAATACTATTGTTCTATTTGCATATACATAATCTCAGTTTCCATCTCTAGTCATGGTGGTGATATTGTTCGAATACAAACTCAGTTCGTTGGAGTAGTTTCTGTGGTGATCAGATTCTACGAGTTTTGCCATTGTATCTTGTGAAACAGACGCTCCGATTAGATCTCAAGCACTTACGGTGAAGGAACGAATCTGTTTTAAGGAAACTGTACTCGCACAGGCCTCAGGTTCAAAATTTATTTATCTTCTGCAATTTACATGTTTAAAATTTATTCTTGCAAGTTATTTATTTATTTAACGATTTACACGTTTGCAATTTATTAATTCATATATTTTGCAGTTTACTTGTTTTTATATTTATGTCAGAAATAAAAATAAAAAATATATATCTGAATCTTCTTGCTAACAATTGGTAAATACAATTCGATATATGTATGTTACATATGCACTGCCATATATGGTGAACTGTCAAATACGGTAAGTTGCAAATATGGTAAGCTTCCTATAAATACGATAAGCTGCATATACGGTATATTGCCTATACGGTATGCGATAATATGGTTTCATTAACACCACTATATTCCAACAAACTTAAAATAGATTCTTCAAAAAAAATTGGTCTCTTATACTGTTAATTTTGGAAACTAATTTTTTTGTCTGATTTTTAGAAATGACAACCGAATCGACCAACATAGATATGACCCAAACTGTGCCTACTGAAATTAGGTTATGGGCTCAACTGTGGCTCAAGGGGCAAACTCTGATGTGGCTCAAACTGTGGCTAAATTGTCAAGTCATGTTGTGAGTCAAACTGTGGTTCTAACAACTGGCCATACTGTTAATGTTCCGATTAATCATGGAGAAAAATCGGAGAAATTCAATGGCTTGAATTTCAAAAGGTGGCAGCAGAAAATGTTATTTTATCTGATCACTTTGAATCTTGTGAGATTCTTGACTGAAACTCCTCCAAAACTCAATGAGGGTGAATGAGATGTTCAAGCAATCAGTGCACTTGATGCTTGGAACCACTTTGATTTTCTGTGCCGAAACTATATTATGAACAACTTAGCAGACACGCTATACAATGTGTATAGTATTATGAAAACTGCTACGGAACTGTGGGAGTCTTTGGACCGAAAATATAAAATTGAGGATGCCGGGGCTAAAAAGTTCATTGTCGGCAGATTCCTAGATTATAAAATGGTGGATTCCAAAATAGTTATCAGTCAAGATCAAGAACTCCAAGTGTTTCTTCACGAAATTCATGTCGAAGGGATGATTTTGAGTGAAACTTTTCAAGTGGTTGTAATTATTGAAAAATTACCCCCCACATGGAAAGATTTCAAAAATTATTTAAAGCAAAAGCGAAAGGAAATGAAGGTCAAAGAACTAATTGTTAGACTTCGAATTGAAGAAGATAACAAGAGTTTCAAAAAAAAAGTGGTTCAATCATGGTGCTGCTAAAGCTAATGTTGTGGAGCATGGTCAAAGTAGTAAGAACTACAAAAACAAGCCTAGACCATCTGGTGGCAAAAGGACCAATCAAGGATCGAAATGTGGTTTTTCTAAGGAGAAATTTCAAGGAAAATGCTTCGATCGTGACAAAGTGAGCCACAAGTCTTCGGAGTGCAGATTGCCAATGAAAAAGAAAGAAGCAAATGCGGTTGACTACATGGCACAAGATGTGTCGGAGCTAAATCTTTCAGCTGTCATTTCTGAAGTGAACATGGTGGGTTCAAACCCTAAGGAGTAGTGGATTGACACCGGTGCTATGAGACATGTGTGCTCTGATAAGAAGCTGTTTGCTGTGTTTGAAACAATTGAGAATGGGGAGAAATTGTTCATGGAAAATTCAGTAACTTCTGAAATCAAGAGACAAGGAAATGTGGTTCTGAAGATGACCTCGGGAAAAGAGTAGACTCTCAACAATGTGCTATATGTGTCGAAAATTCGCAAGAACCTAGTGTCCTGGTCGCTTTTGAATAAACATGGCTTTAGCATTGTATTTGAGTTCAGATAAAGTTATTTTGTCAAAAATTGGAATGTTTGTCGGAAAAAGAAATGTTTTCGATGGTAAGTTTGTCGGAAAAAAGATATTTTTCCGATGGTATGTTTAAACTCAATGTAATGGTTGTTAAACCAAAAATGAATAAAACAAACTCTTCTGCTTATTTGCTTGAGTATTCCAATTTGTGGCATGGTAGACTATGACATGTTAACTATGATACTTTGCGAAGGCTAGTTAACTTGAATTGCATATCCGAGTTCCACATTGATTCAAAACATAAGTGTGAAACTTGTGTTGAGACAAAATTGAAAATTTCATCGTTTAAATCAATTGAACAGAACACAGAACCACTTGATTTAATTCATAGCGACGTATGTGATTTAAAACTCATACAAATAAGAGGTGGTAACAAGTATTTCATTACTTTTGTCGACGATATCACCAAATACTGTTATGTGTATTTGCTAAAAAAGTAAAGATGAAGCTATAGAGAAATTTGTTCTCTATAAGAGTGAAGTTGAAACTCAACTTAATAAGAAAATTAAGGTGTTAATAAGTGATCGAGTTGGTGAGTATGAAGCATCATTTACAAAACTCCTTGCACAACACGAAATCATATATGAAACCACCGCACCTTATTCACCGCAACAAAACGGTGTTGCTGAACGAAAAAATCATACTTTAAAGGAAATGATGAATGCAATGTTAGTAAGTTCTGAGTTACCTCAGAACATGTAGGGAGAAGCTGTGTTATCATCAAATTACCTTTTAAATAAGGTTCCCTAAAAGAAAATGGAAAAGACCCCTTATGAGTTATGGAAAGGAAGAAAGTCTTCCTATAAATACTTACGAGTGTGGGGGTGTCTTGTCAAAGTGGCCGTTCCAACATCAAAGAAAGTAAGGATAGGGCCAAAAACGGTGGATTGCATCTTCATTGGCTATGCACACAATAGTAGAGTTTATTGATTTCTTGTGTATAACTCTAAAATTCCAGACATACACAAAAACATGATATTGGAATCAAAAAATGCTTCATTCTTTGAACACGTATTTCCGTACAAGTTCTAAGAGGAAGCAAGCTCCTCCAAACGAATAAATGAGACTATGACTGAAAATAGTCATGAGGAAGAACTAGAAGAGGAGACTAAGGTTAGACGTAGCAAACGGAAAAGGACAGAAAAATCGTATAGTCCTGATTTTTTGACCTATATGCTAGACAGTGAATCTCAAAGTTATCAAGAGGCTATGAATTCCTCGGAAAGACCTCAATGGAAGGAGGCCATTAAAAGTGAGATAGATTCCATACTGTAGAATCATACATGAAAACTAGTGAATCTTCCTCCAAGAAGCAAACCACTAGACTATAAATGAATTTTCAAAAGGAAAACGAGAGCAGATGGAACTATCGAAAAGTATCAGGTCAAATTAGTAATTAAATGTTACAAACAAAGGAAAGACCTTGATTACTTTGATACGTATTATCCAGTGACAAGAATAATATCTATTAGGTTTATACTTACAATTGTTGTTTTGTGAAATCTTAAAGTACATCAAATGGATGTTAAAACTGTCTTTCTAAATTGAGATTTAGAAAAAGAAATTTATATGGAACAATCCGAGGGGTTTTCGTCACAAGGCAGGAAAAGAAAGTTTGTAAATTTGTGAAATCACTATATAACTTGAAACAAGTACCCAAACAATGACATGAAAAATTTGATAATGTCATGATAGAGAGTGAGTTTAAAATCAATGAGTGTGACAAATGTGTTTACGTCAAAGACACTAAAGATGGTTATGTCATTTTATGTCTTTACGTTAACGACATGCTTATTATTGGTAGTGACAATAAGATGATTGAATCCACCAAAAATATGTTGAATTCGAGGTTTGACATGAAAGATGTGTCCAGCTGATGTTATACTTGGAGTAAAAATCTCAAGAATATCAGATGGGTTTGTTCTAAGTCAGTTACATTATGTGGACAAAATTTTAGAAAAAATTCAATAAGGATGATACTAGTTTGACTGGAACACCAATAGATACAAGTCAACACCTATCTAAAAACGAAGGTGAAAGTGTCTTTCAAGTATAATACTCGAGAGTTATTGAAAATCTAATGTACTTGATGAATTGTACAAGACCAGATATAGCCTATACAGTCAGTAAATTGAGTAGACACACGAGTAATCCAGGAGCTGATCATTGAAAATGAATAGTAAGAGTACTAAGGTACTTAAGATATACTCGTGACTATAGACTACATTATACTAGATATCCAGCGGTCATTGAAGGATACGGTGATGCTAATTGGATATCGATATAAAAGACTCAAAATCCACCAGTGGATTTGTGTTCACATTGGGAGGTGCTGCCATATCGTGAAATCCTCTAAGTATACAGTTATAGCCAGAACTAAAATGGAATCTGAGTTTATAGCTTTAGATAAATGTGGTGAAGAGGCCAAATGGTTGCGCAACTTCTTAGAGGATATTCCAAGATGGTCAAAATCTGTGCCAGCAATTTGCATATATTGTGATAGTCAATCAGCAGTAAGAAGGGCACAAAGTAACATGTACAATGGTAAGTCTAGACATATATGTCGTAGACACAATACCATAAGGCAACTACTCTCAACTGGAGTTATCATTATTGACTACATAAGGTCAAAAGATAACATTGTGGATCCGCTAACCAAAGAGTTAAATAGATAGCTAGTTGGAAAATCATTGAAAAAAATGGGACTTCAGCCCTTTGAATGAATAAGTCATTACAAAGGAAACTCAACCTAGTTGACTGGAGATCCCAAGATCTAGGTTCAAAGGGACAGCCTAATTGTAAAGGCTTAATAAAATCACTGTGGGGTTGTTTCCTCCTGTCCATTCCTATGATGTAACAGTGATACCCATAAGGATGAAGGATAAGCAATAGACTTTTAATGATTTTTATGCGTAGAGCCAAGTAATGTGGGTTACTTGTAATAAGAAATCACCTATGTGGGAGAGAGAAGTGGAGCCGCTTCTAAGAGAATTGTGTGGGGCTCAATTCTTAAGAACTCTCACAGAACCAGACATATGTTTATGGCCAAAACGAACATAATAATGAGAACTGAATTGTGTTAGGAAAAATCCTGTGTGGAGTATATCATCATTTATATAAATAGCAGAACAGTTCAAGGACAACATGTCTACTGGTCAGTTAATAAAGTAAATACACTTTCATAAGGGAAAGTTTAAAAGGTAATACCTACCTATCCTATGCAGGCTTCAACCGTTGAACTTTATAACCTAATTCGTGTCTCACGGTCACCAAGTCTCGTGTCTCACGGTCTCATGTCTCTCCCAATTTTCATTCATGTAGGAGATTGTTGGAAAAAATGAGTAAATGACTCACTTTTGACAAGATTTTTGATGGGACCCTTTGGTCCAAATTGGAAGATTAAAACTGATCATTGTTCTCCTCCGTGAGAGTATTGAAATCATATATTTATTTGTCAAAATTGATGAATGGATGAATGAGAAATTGGAGCTCAAAGATGACCATTGGAAGAAGGTTTATGTGGGAAAATAAAGCTAGTCCCATATAGGAAAATGAAGAAAGTATTAACCACTTTATATAGGATTGCATATTGGAATGGTGTAATTATGTGTAGCATAGAGGCTCTCTCTAGGTGCGTGCACAGAGGGGTGCAAATCATGGACCGAAATTGCCTTCGAACCTTAAACTTGTATGCGGGCGACACCTGCGTATACGAATGTCGGATCGAACGAAGCAAAAATTAGCCCGTTTGGAGTGTCCGCGTTTTGCAATTTTTTTTTTGCTGTCTTCAATGACTCAGTTTTTGGCAAGATTTTCAGTGGGACCCGTTGGTCCAAATTGGAAGATCAAAATTTATCCTTATTCTCCTCCGTGAGAGCACCGAAACCATATATTTATTTGCCAAAATTAATGAATGGATGAATGAGAAATTGGAGCTTAAAGATGACCATTGGAAGATGGTTTATGTGGGAAAATAAAGCTAATCCCACATAGAAAAATGAAGAAAGTATTAACCACTTTATATAGAACTGCACATTGGAATGGTGTAATCATGTGTAGCATAGAGACACTCACCACGTGCGCGTGCAATGGGTGCAAATTATGGATCCAAATTGCCTTTGGACCTTGAACTTGTGTGCGGGCGCGACCTGTGTACACGAATGTCGGACCGAACAGAGCAAAAATTGGCCAGTTTGGAGTGTCCACGTTTTGCAATTTTTTTGCTTTCTTCAACTGACCTTTGAGTTTTCAAAAACTGCTAAAACTCCAACAGAAACTGAAGTGGCTCCAGTGTTTATTGTCATAGAGTGATTGGACACATTTATGTTATATTAAATCTCAATTTTCTAGCAATTCATACACACGAAAAAATTCTCACCAGAAAATACTGTTGTTCTGTTTGCATATACATAATCTAAGTTTCCATCTCTAGTTGTGGCGGTGATATTGTTAGAATACAAACTCAATTCACCGGAGTAGTTATCGTGGTGCTCAGATTCTACGGGTTTTACCTTTGTATCCTGGAGAAACAGACGCTCGGATTAGACCTCAAGCACTTACGGTGAGGGGGCGAATTTGTTTTAAGGAAACTGTGCTCGCACATGCCTCGGGTTAAAATTTATTTATCTTCTGCAATTTACACGTTTGGAATTTATTCTTGCAAGTTATTTATTTATTTAGCGATTTACACATTTGCAATTTACTAGATTCATATATTTTGCAGTTTGCTTGTTTTTATATTTATGTTAGAAATAAAAATAAAAATAAAAAATATATATCTGAATCTTCTTGCTAATAGTTGACAAATGTAATTCGGTATATGTATGTTACAAATACTATATTTCTATTGAGAAAAAAAATCTGTGTTATTTTTAATAAAAATAGTTTGTGCTAATTTTATGTATATATGGTGACCTTCGCTACCAAATACAGTGAGCTGTCAAATAAGGTAAGCTTCCTGTAAATACAGTAAGCTGCATATACGGTATATTGTATATACGGTATGCTTGAAATTGGTATCTAAACAACATATACAGTATGCAATAATCTGGTTTCATTAACACCACTATATTCCAACAGAAAGTTCTATCATTTCTTTGAATGAACGGCATGCAGGCTGTGCTCTCAGATGATATCTTAAGCACACCATGCGAGAGATTGTTTCACCAATGGACTTTCACCCTTTCTGGATCAACAAAAGGGAAGGTAATTAGTATCTAGTGTCCTTCTTCATCCTGGTAAATTGTTTTGGCCCCTGTAACAGGACCATACACATTCCTCATCACCTCGGAAAAGTCACTCATCCAAGAAGTTTCAGTAGGATGGAGCTCTGCATTTTGATGGCAATCTATATAATCATCATCATTTCCGTGTGAGAAGAGGTCTTTCCATTACATGGTTATAATGACAATAATTTTGATGGCAAAAAGTGGTGGCTTGGCTGATCGAGCTCGTGGGCCCAAGAAAAAGTGACCAAACATAGTTACGTAACTTAAATTTTTTTTTTTAAATCTCGAACTCGTGGGCTTTGCTCGTAAGCTGGCCATTGTCATCCTTAGATGATGGCTTTGTCGATAAGTACCTACAATAAGTTTAATTGATTCCTTCTTTCTTTTCATTTTCTTTTCCTTTTTCAATTATTATTTTTTTTTTATACAATTGTGAATACAATCATGCTTGGTACACATTATAGTGTACACCAAGTTTTACACTCCATCACATAACGACACACAATTGGATGGTTAAAAAAATAATAATAACTAACAATTTTTTTTCACCAATTTGACATCAAGGATGATGTCAACCATGATGTACAAACATTAGTATACAAATATCTTAATTTTTGTGAAATTTTCTTTAAAAAATGAACAATGTAAATTTGTGTTTTTCCATTTCCTTTCTGTGTGTCAAATAGTCGTCATTGAATTTCATTAATTAGATTGGTGAAAGTGGTGTCTAGTTTGATACAAGTAACTCCAAGATGGTGATATTGGGACTAGAATTGCGTCGTTGCATCACTAATCACATAAACATACCTTCTCAATCACGTCATTATTGAAAGTTAAAAGTCATCGATAATATATCAATTGTTATATTTGAAACTCAATAGTAGTTAAATTGAATTATATTTAAAAGCAATCACACAAAATGTAGTTGCCAAGTATCTTCACACAAGTTAAGGTGCGTATCCTCATGTTAACATATCAAATAGTCACCATCTTCACATAAAAGTGGTATTGTTTGGTCGGTGCGGCTACAAGATGGTTGCGTTGAGAGTCGGAAGCTATTATTGCAACTCCAACCAACTATTTTTTTTGCTATAAAAGAGAGATTTTCATTTATGCACATGTAACATTACACTAAAAAAAGATGCATACACCACTCTATTTTAGCGTCAAAACATTCTCTTGACATGAGACCGAAGTCTATATTGTAGCTAACTTTTATCTTGGTCGTCATGAATGACTGACTAATTGAGTTACGAAGGCAGTGTGATAGTTATAACATGGAGATATGGATGGGAGATTGAGTAATTTAGACATGAAATATAGGCCTATATTAGTTTACTCATAGGAGGACAATGTTGAAAAATCAAGAAACATGTGACCAAATTTATGAAGACACGAAGCATGAAAAAGCACATGGAGATTTAGGAAAGGTTGATTTCATTCTCTGGATCCCAATCTTAATAATGAAGTTTTCTTTTACATTATACTGAAGTCCAGTATAACAAACTTCCAATGAAACTTCTATAAGTATATTCATTCACCTTGTTTGCCCTATCTTTAAGATGTTTCTCATTAACCCAAAGGCATTTTTGTTGATTTGCAGTTTTTCATCTTAAATTTTCGCAAAATCATGTACTTCTTTAGATAGATTGATGCGAACCTCGTAGCAACGTTGACTGCGAAACCCACAACGAGATTGATGAACCCAAGAAAACCAAATTAATCCAAAGTTTATGATTAACCCAAAAGAAAGTCGAAACAAAAAATCCAACAAGAACGACGCTTGAAAGACCCCATGTCACGCAATCCAAGAATTAAATTCGATTGTTTGAACGCCACAAATTAACACTTGATAAGTTCAAAATTGTTCAATGAAGAACGATGAAGAGAAAACAATACGCCTCACTTTAATTCAATATCAATAATGTCAAAGGTTTTTAACAATTGAATGGAAACTCCTATTTATACTAAACCTAAAAATTAGGTAAAAATCGTGCAAAAGTCGAGCATAATCTCCAAAATATGGAAAAGAATCAAAATCTAACAAAATATGAAAAATTGTCAAAATTGAAAAATTCGCCAAATTTTTGGCTTGTGCGGCCGCATGGTGTATTTCCATGCGGTCGCATGGTTCAACAAAAAATCACAATTTAAGTTTTGGTATGCCACTGTGCGGCCGCATGGTGTTTTTGCTGTGCGGTCGCACAGGCTTATTTTCAGCCTCCGGTTTCGTCGCTTGATAACAAATTGATCCAAGTTAATTCGACCTTCGACCCGAATATGAGAGTTGCTCCATTTTGAGTTTCCAACATGGTTCCATCAATGGTTTTTTAAACGAGCAATCACATCGCTTGTTTCACTTGCTTTGCCCTTTATCGCGTCATTGGTCCGCCATCGACTATCAACGGGTCTCATCTCGCACTTACCTTCGTCGGGCTCGACTCCTAGATCATATCATAGATTAATATATCATGGTCAATTTGATGAATCTCCTTGCCAAGAAAGTAGCTCATGACTCCAAGATTTGTCATTTCATCCCTATAGTGAAACTATCAAGACACATTCATTTTTCCTCCTTTTTACACATAGAGTGGTTCATTTTGACTTCTTTGAAATCTTTTTCCGTTGAAGATAATGATCAATTTTGCTATTTTATACTCAAACACCTTCTTTAATTTGTAAACTTTGTCTTTCTTTCCAACAATGATTGGTTGATCAATGTATATCTTCCCCTTTAGTGTGCAATTTAAGAAAGCAGATTTAACATACAACTGGTATACTTTTCAACCTTTCATGACAACAAGTGAAAGCAATATATTGTCTTATTGTTTCTAATCTTGTAAATGTTTCTAAATTAGTCAACTCTAAATTTTCGTGAATACCCTTTTACTATGATACTAAACAATTTGAATTCAATTTTGTTCCTTAAACCTAATTTATTACTGATTACTTAATATGAGATGGTTTATCAATAAGTTCTCGAGTTTGATTTGTGTCAATCATTGTTATTTCATGTTGTATTGCATCTATTCATTCCCGACTTTCAGTTATTTCTTTATAGAAGGTCTGATCATAGTCATTTTGCAATTTTCATAAATATCAGCCAATGATTTAGTATTTCGAACATATGAGTCAATAAAGAACTTGAAGAAACATCAGATTTTGTATTTGAAATTTTGGAAACGATTTCTTCATTTTCCACAACAACTATGTTATGAGTCTCAATACTAGATTGCTTTTCAATGATTGCTACTTACCAGTTCCAACTATGCATTCTCTTCAACTTTCACATCTCCAATTATAATAACTTGTTCCTTTTCAAAGCTAAAAATTCTATAACCTTTTTATCTAGAATTTGACCTTAAAAAATACTTTCTTTTGCCTTTTCATGAACTTTATCTCTCTTCACATTAAGAACGTAGAAATATCATATTGAGACAAAGATTTAAATGTGACTTGTAGAAGGTTTGGTTCCACTACAAGCTTCAATGGTAGTTACAATGCTTACTAGCCTTTGCAAGGCGAATTTTGCTCCTATGTCAACTTCTTTTGGGGTAGCCTCGATGCCTTTACCTTTATCATCTTTTCCAATAGGTTAGTTCCTTGTAGGTTGGTTTCTTATTGAAAATATATTTGCTCTGTACCTCATTTGGAAAGCTTCTTCAATAGACTACTCGCTTCTTTTATTAGTTCTTTATTTATATGATTGTAGAGATCCAATAACCTTTGTGACTGTCAACTTGCTGAGATCCTTCGGTTCTCCAATTACTCAAACTTTGACTCAAACTTCTTAAGCAAACTAATCAAAATCTTTTCAATAATTCTTTAAAGAGTACTCTTTACCAAAATGTGCTCTAGTTTTTCTTTAGCATCTCAAATTCCATAGTTAACATTTGCAGATTCACTATTGTGCCCTAAAACTCCTCCTCTAACAAGTCCTTTGTATTTTTTGCTGTGGTTGTAGCAACAATTCTCGAAACAAATTTTTTGACACAGAAGAATGAATGAAAGAAAGACAGAAAGAGCTTTATAATTTTTAGTGAACTTTTCTTTTTTCTATATTATTTGTATTATAGTTCGATTTTATGCCTCACTCCCAAGCACAAATTTCTTTTCTAATGTTTTTCATAGATCATAAGCCATCAAGAAAGCTTTCATCTTTAGTTTTCAAAAATCATAGTTTTCTCCTGTGAAAACATGATGTGTAGGTAAATAAACACTTGGTGTTGCAATGAAAAATATTACTTAGGCTATTAAGATCATAAAAGCTCTAACACCATGTAAGTTTTTTTAAGTGGATGAGAGTTCTTCTTTCTTAATGCAATACAAGGTTTTCATTGTGGTAAGTAAAGATGATAGCAGTGTTGGTGCAAATGGACTTAGATGATGCGTTATTGGGGTTTGATAAGATGTCCACAACTTGGGCAACAGAGGAGAAGCAACTAAAGGATCGGAATGCTCTTTCACAAATACATCTTCATTTTTTCTAATAACATTCTTCAAGACCTATTGAAGGAGAAGACAACTGCTATATTATGATTGAAACTGGAGCAACTGTGCATGACAAGAGTCTGACAAGCAAGTTGCATATGAAGCAAAGGCTATATTCTCATCGTATGGCAGAAGGGAGACCTTTGGACCATCTGTCCTTGTTAAAAGAAATCGTTGCTGATCTGAAAATATTAGAGGTAAAGTATGATGAAGAGAACTTGGCTTTGATCCTATTGTGCTCACTACCCGCTTCTATTTGTTATTCAGGGACACAATTTTGTAATGTCATAACACACTCACCATTGATGAAGTTTATGACGCTTTATTCTCAAAGTAGAAGATGAAGCATCTCATTGGAGTTGGATCTAGAGATGAGGAAGCTCTAATTATTCATGGTGATCGTCGGATAGGTAGGTCGAGGTTGAACTTTAGCAATCAGGTCTACTTCTATTGTAAGAGGAAATGATACATCAAAAAGGATTGTGACAAGTTGTAGGGTAAAGGTAATTCAATTGTAAATCATGGGAGGCAATCAGATCATTTGGACGAGACAAACATTGTCGATGACTTTTTGAATGGCGAAGATGTGATGTTGACTGTATCTAATATGGAGTCCAAGCCTGATGAGGAGTGGATTTTGGATTCAGAGTGTTCGCTCCTATGTGTCCCAATAGAGCTTGGTTTGAGGTATATAAAATGGTGAAGTAAGGTTATGTTATCATGGGAAACAACAAATCTTGTAGGATAGCTAGAATTGAAAGGGATAGATTGAGTTTGTTGGATGGACAGTAAGAACACTTGGCCAGGTTCGACATATTCCAGATTTAAGGAAGAATCTTATTTCGCAAAGTAGCCTAGATTCGAATTAGTACATGTTCCTCGATGGAGGTGGAGTCTTGAAGGTCCGAAATGGTGTCCAGGTTGTACTGGAGGGACAGAAGAAATCTCAGTTATACATCTTGCAATGGTGGGCAGAATCAGTGAAGAAATATATGGACAGGTTCAGTACCGTGATAAATATACAGTTTGATACATTATCTTTGGGGTTTAGCTCTAAGTCATTGAAAAACACTACTCAGAAGAGTTTAGGTGATATAGATAAGTCCGCTTTGCCACCATCATTCGCAGTTTTATCTGTTCATTTGCTAGAGAAGGACTCATAGAGAATATGTATAGTGTGCAGATGTTGGTGTTCATGCTTTTTAGGAGTTTGAATGTGCCAAATCTAGCAAGGAGCCTTCATTCAAAGCACTTAGTGTAGATTCTGCTACAAGGTGTGCTTCGATTTTGTTTGTTAAATTTTGAATTCCTTGTGGAATTTTGCTACAAGTTATCATTTGTGGATTCTGGTACAAGGTATCATTTGTGGATATTGTGGAAGATGTAAAGCATTTTTCATGAGATGGAATATTTTAGTTCTGAATGAAGAGATCAGTTTATTTCGTTGCAATTGGAATTTTTTTTAGGTGGAGAAATTTTGGAACTTCATTCATTTCACCGAAATTTGAGTTGAGGTAGAGATTGTTAAATTTTGTGACCCAAATTAGGTTGAATTTTTGGAAAGTATTATTTCCTTGTTTTCTATTGAAAAATATTGTTTCCTTTATTTCACATAATTTTATTAAAAAATATATTATTTTCTTTATTGACTATTATTTTTTATATTATTTCTATCTTTATGATATATTTTAGGGTTTGGTATGCCCCTATAAATATGTGACTCTTTTATTCAGTTTATGTGAAGCATTATTACTAAAGTTGTATTATTCTCTCATATTGGTCATCACTAAAACACTCCGTTCCTCTATCAATTTCTTTATTTACATTCAATCTTGTTCTTATTTGTGCAATCATATACTTCATATTGTATCAATAACCTCCCCAATTTCCCTGACATCTTTGTTGCTTGGTGAAGCACCAAGTGTAATTAAACCTATTAGCAAGGAGGTTTCATTGAGGAGAAAATCAGCAATTAACTAAGTTCTACGAGTTATTTGAGAAAGCTTATCCTTCAAATGGATTGTGTGAGATATGGATATTTTGGAAAGGGCGTGGTAAAGGCGATACTAATATCATAACTCAAAGAAAATAATGTAATGGGAGGGACAACATACTTTGAAAGAGAGGCAATGAGAAATGAAGCATTAAATGATTGTGGCACATCTATGGTTGGGATACCAAATTAGAAGCTGAAATACCAGGAAAGATGTAAACTTTGCCTTCCCAAAAAAAAAAAAAGTATTGTACGTGGAGGCCAGCTTAATGGGAAGTTGGTTTGCATTGATTTGAATAGTAGAGGTTGGGGTTGTGTCTACAAGTTGAACAATTGTGAGAACACTTGTTGAGTTTCGATAAATGTAGCTGGAGAAAGAGAGAGATGGCGTAAGGAAGATGACATCGAGAAGAAGAAGAAGAAGAAGATAAGGCTGGACTAGGCATCATATTAAGCCTCTGTTTGGTGGAAATTAAAAATAATTGCAAATTTCAAGCCAAAACTAATAATGAATTCCAACTATTTATATCATAGGGCCAACAATTTTACAATCATACATTTCATTTACTTTTATCAAAATTTACTAAAAATCTGATTTTAATCTATACCAAATTGAGACTATAAATAAACTAGTAGTTAGATGTAATAAAGTAGACTATTGAAGGTAATAAAGTAATAAACTTTTCTACAATATATTTTAATTACTTATAGATAAGTAAAAATTGTAGAAACAATACACAAGATACGAGAATCACACGAGAGATATAAGTTTTAGTTGAGATCATATCAGTATGAATATGCTAGATTTATGTGTTCTTGATTGGGACAATTTTATGATGGTTGACCTTCTCCTAACTTAATTTTAAATACTTATAAGTTAGCAAAAATGGTAAAAAGATAGTTTAAATAATTCCAGTACTATAGGAAATTCTTGGATCACGAAAAGTGAGACATGATGTGACTTCCTATTCTAGGGATTTACACCCTTCTAAAAGGGTCGACCCCCTCAAGTTGACAACATTACAGATTGAACATAAACTTGCATAACTTTTTGTATAATTGTCATAATTGAGATTTGTGAATTATGTTAAAGCTCCTGGATCAATAATCTTTCAAATGTTATATTATATGGTCTATGGGAATCATTTTATAATTTTGGTACCGTAATTCTCTACATATTATATGAGTTGGTTCCCTTGCATTGTAGCTCACCACCATGTTTTACCTTGGAACCCTATATTTGGTATTTTTAATCCTAGATGACCTATGAGTTACCTCGATAAGGTGATATGGTCATGGTTAATATGAAACACTTTATTTAAGTAGATGCAAACCTAGACACAGAATATTAAAGAACGAAGAAATGGATGCTAGGATAGAGAAAGATAGAGATAACTAATGGTTTGACTACAATGCAGAATAATAATATTTACATTATAATGTTCTTATATGCGAATAATGTGATTACATGATATGTACAATTGATGCTATGTATATGGAACATAATGTTGTTGTTATAAATGTGTAAAATTTAAGTTATCAGAATATGATTTAAGTATATGATGATGTTATTAACATACATGAGTTTTCATTGGAATATTTTCATATTCATTATGACTTATACATAGTGTAGGTTCAGGAAAGTATAAAGACCGAAAAATATTCGAGGCAAAAATCAAGTATAGATGCAGATCTATAGAAAGACAGTAAAGGAACATAAGATTTTTTGGCCGGAGCCTCGAGGTTCAGCAATTTATCAAATCGCCTAGTCCTCGTTGAGCATCCATAAAGGAATAGGCTTAAATCCACTAAAATCACCGGTCAAATACCACAAATTTCGATTACAATCGGAACACACAGTTCCAACCACAGCAACTATCAAAACCCTCAACACCGAATTGAACCCTCAACACCGAATTGAACTCACACAAGAGTTCATAAGGATTCAATCCCTTTATAGAAATCTACACGAAGATCTAAGAGAGAATAAAAAAATTAGAGAGAGAACAATATGAAAATATAGAAGCTGCCCGAGAGAGAGAGCTACTCAAACCCTAGACTCCCCTTTTATAAGAGAGATGCCCCATTTTGATCAAACGGCCTTTATTTAGCCAAGTGTCGAAATCTAGTATAAGTTGTTATTTAAAAACTAAAAATGCATTTTCTCAAAACCATTTTTCAGCTTCGAGATTCTTCTTCATTTTGGGTCATTGGACCGGGTATGGGCCGAGTCCTTAAATTTGGGCTGGGCTTCCACTTAAAACAGCAACCCATTTCTACATTCTCCACCTTTGCTATTTTGTGCCTACTTTAATGTGGATTTAAGCTTATACTTCAATTTCATTTGCTCTTATTACCTGTAAAAACAAAATAATGGAAGTTAGTCTTCTTCAAGATTAATTAATCTTAAAAGATCAACAAACTTACTAATAGGGATTACCTTAGTTCCAACATCTGCTGGATTTACCTTAGTAGGTATTTTGATTAATCTAATATCACCCCTATCAATGATATCTCTAATAAAATGGAACTTTACATCTATATGCTTTGATCTATCATGCAGGATAGGATTTTTACTTAGAAAAATAGCACGTTGGTTGTCTGAACATAGCTCCACCTGATTTTCTATTAGACCTAATTCACTAAGCAAACCCTTCAGCCACAATCCCTTTTTCACTACTTCCGTTGCAACAATGTATTCAGCTTCGGTTGAGGACAATGCAACAAGTTTTTGAAGCTGAGATTTTCAGCTAATGCATGTATCATTTATCACATAAAAGTATGCAGTTGTGGACTTCCTATTGTCCGGATTACCAGCAAAATCTGAATGTACATATCCCTTAAGTCTAAATCCATTTTTATTTGTTTTGAACATTAGACCTAAGTTACTTGTTCCTTTCAAGTACTTAATCAGATTTTTCATGCATTGCTAATGTATTTCACCTGGGTTACTCATAAATCTACTTAACACACTCATGGCATAAGCAATATCAGGTCTAGAGCAAACCATAACATACATAACAGATCCAACAGCATTAGAATAAGGCACATTTATCATTCTTTTATGCTCTTCTTCAATTTTAGGCGATTGATCAACAGATAGTTTCATACCAGCAGATAGAGGCAAATTTACAGGCTTAGACTCATGAAGGGAGAACATTTTTACAACCTTATCAATATAAGATTTTTGTGTTAGAAACAACTTTCCATTTATCCTATCTCTTTTAATTTTCATGCCCAAAATCTTTCTAGCTGGTCCTAAATTTTTTATTTCAAGTTCAGATTTTAGATTTTCTTTAATTGAATTAAGTGTAACAGAATTGTGACCAGCAAGGAGCATATCATCAACATACAAAAGCAGATAGAAAAAATCAGATTTTCCTTCTTTCTTGTAATAGAAACAGGGATCATATTCTAATTTTCTAAAGTTCAAACCTTGTATAAAAGACTTAAATCTTTTGTATCACTGCCTAGGGGCCTGTTTTAGGCCATATAAGGATTTCTTTAAGAGACACACTAAGTTTTCCTCTCCTACCACTTCAAACCCTCTTGATTGAGTCATATGTATGGTTTCATCTAAAGAGCCATGCAAGAGGTCAGTTTTCACATCGAGTTGTTCTAACTCCAAGTCAAATTGTGTCATTATAACAAATAGGACTCTAATGGATGTATATTTAACAACCGGTGAAAAGATTTCAGTGTAATCTATTCCTTCCCTTTGGTTAAAGCCTTTAGCTACTAGCATTGCCTTAAATCTTTTATCACTAGCTTTAATCTCACTCTCTTTAATTTTATAAACCCATTTACAATCAATTAATTTACAATCTTTGGGTTTTTCAACTACAGTCCAGGTCTCATTTATAAAGAGTGAATTCATTTCATCTTCCATCGCAGCAATCCACTTAGAGGATTTTTTGGAAGACATAGCCTCTTCATAAGAGGCTGGTTCTATGTCAAACTAATCAGATTCAGTCTGATCAGATGCAAAATCAGCATGTTAATACCTGGGAGGAGGTCTTATTTCCCTCCTTTCTCTGTCCCTGGTAAGCTGGTAGCCCTGCAGATCATGTGCAAGCTCCAGATGCTGTTCATCTTCAATTATTTCAACATCAAAATCATTTTGGAGTAATACCTGATGTGGCTCCACCTCAAACTGAGCCTAGTCATCAGTATTGTGGCTATCAAAATTAATTTCGGTGATAATGAAGTCATCCTTTCCCAATTTTTCACTAGATTTGTCACTAAGATAAAGGAAATCATCTTCATTAAAGATAACAGATCTGCTTGTTATCACCTTATAACCCCTCACATCTCTTAACCACAATCTATAGCCTTTAACACCTTCTCCATATCCTACGAACACACCCTTCAATGATCTAGGGTCCAATTTTGACTCATTATGATGTGCATAGGCTGCACATCCAAAAGTTTTTAGATGAGAGTAATCTGGCATTGAACCAGACCAGATTTGTTCGGAATTCTGTTATTTAGAGAGCTGGAAGGGCATCTATTTATAAGATAACATGCTATTTTTACAGCTTCACCCCAGAAAATTTTTGGAAGGCTAGAACTGATTAGCATACATCTGGTTCTTTCAAGAATTGTCCTATTGAGCCTCTCGGCAACTCCATTTTGTTGTGGATTATAGCTCACAGTTTTATGTCTCATTATCCCTTGTTTACTGCAATATTGGTTAAATTCGGTATTGCAGAATTCAAGGCCATTATCAGTTCTTAAAAATTTTATCTTCTTACTAGTCTGATTTTCAATTAGTACAGTCCATTTTTTGAAAATTGCAAAAGTATCAGATTTAGATTTTAGTAAGAAAATTCATGTCTTTCTTGAATAGTCATCGGTTGTAAGAAGATAATATATGTAACCAGATACAGTAAAAACAGGTGCAGGTCCCCATAAATCAGAATGTATGTATTCAATGACATCTTGGGATTTGTGCAGCCCTACCTTAAAAGACAGTCTGACTTGTTTTCCCATGATACAGTGTTCACAAAAAGTCAATTTTTGAACACTATCTTTCCCAAATGCCCTTTGACATGATAGTGTTTTTAAACCTTTTTCACTTAAGTGGTCAAGTCTTTTATGCCATAGTTCTGATTTATCGGGATTTGTGACAGAATTCACAGAATTTATTGGTGAAATTATTTCAACACCTATTACATAGATTCCATTAAGCTTAGGAGAACTAACAATGAGTTCTTGATTTCTTATTATATTTGTAAAGCCATTTTTAATACCAATTTGGTAATTTTTATCATCTGGAACTCCTAGGAATATGAGATTCCTTCTAAGTGCTAGTACATATCTTATGTTTTTTAATAACATGTGATGACCATTGTTAAATTTCAACCGCACATTTCCAATTCCCTTAACTTGACATGACTCATCATTCCCAAGTTTTACAAATCCTCCATTCAGACTACAAAAGTCTAAAATGCAGCTAATATTGGGTGTTATATGAAAGGAACATCCTGAATCCAGGACCCAGTCTTGATCAGTATTCTCAGATAGAGATGCATAGGCTACTCCAATATTAGCTCCTGTTTCTTTATAATTAGTAGCAGCAGCTAAAGAAGCATTTTCAGTATTAAACCCATTCTTTTGGTCATTTGCCTTTTTAAAACAGTCTTTAATAAAATGACCTGTCTTTCCACAGTAAAAACATTTTCTGTTATTGTTGTTGTTTGACTTTCTTTTGATTGGTTTCTTACTTTTCCTTTGGTGTTATTCCATTGTCTTTTGTTAAAAATTTTATTCTTGTTAAAATTGGAATGACTAAAATTACTTACACTTTTAGCATATGGTTTTTGATTTGATGACATACCCTCAACATGGTACACTTCTTTGTGTTCAGATTTTAATTCAAGTTCTTTATTCAGAAGAGAACTGTGAATTATTTCAACAGTGAGATCACTCCTACCTACTCTAGAGCATTTCTAATATCTTTATATTTATCTACTAGAGCATTAAGTAGGCCAACTACCTTCTGTTCATCAGAAATTTTTTCATCACAATTTGCTAAGTCTTGTGTGATCCTATTAAACTTATCCATATTATCTCCCATATCAAGATTAGGATCAAACTTAAAACTAAAAGACTGTCTCCAAAGAAAATATTTATTTGGCTCAGTCTTTGTGAAGTAGTGTTTTTCTAAGGCAGTCCATAATTCTTCAGCAGTTTTAGTTTCTCCTACTTTCCTAATCACAGTATCAGACAGATGTAGGAATAAAGTGCTCCAGGCTAATTCATCTTGTTCAGTTTTCCTAGCTTCGGATAAGGTTTCTAGCCAAGATTCATCAATAGCCTTAGCACATTTTAACTGTAACAGCAGTACTTTAATTTTCTGACGCTAGAGACTAAAGTATCCTTTGCCATCCCACATTTGGACATCTACCTTAGAGTTCATATTGTGCAGGAGTATGTAATTTTTTTCACAAGTTATGATAAAGCAGATATATCTCAATGATTATTCAGTCAACAGTATGTCACAAGGTTTACTGTCCTATTATTCCAATTTCAGATTATATATATAAAATAGTGCTTAAGTGTGATATGTACAGGAGTATATTAACCAAAATTAAACACATTTAATTATGCATATCACTAAGCATGCAATCAAATTTAATCACAGAACTTACACATAGTAAGCTATCAAGACTGTAAACACAATGTGTGTACCTTTGAGGCAATTATACCTTGGCATGTTAGCACCTGAGAGAATCAAATTGTGTATTAGTACAGTTCACATAGAATGTACAACAATTTATCAATTGAAATATGATTTTGATTTTATTTTCAACTCATAGTGAGATGTTTAAGAAAATAGTTTTGAAGATTGCAAGTTTCTTGAATCAAAACCCTAGTCCCCAAAGTTTTTAGGATTCTCTTAGGGAACCCTAGACAGAGGTAGAGGTAGGGGAGGTTCAATGAGACCTTATGTTTGAAAAACACGTTTTGTTTAAAAAAAAAAAAAAATTATCTCACATATACTGCAGGTACATAAAATACCAAAAACGTCTGATTCTTATACAAGACTGATTCTTATACAAGAGCAGTCTCTTGACTACTGCAGGTGCCACCACAGAAAAACAAAGAACCAACACTGCAGTAATCAGCAGGTATTTATAGAAAACTTCTATTTGTTTCATTACCAACACATTGCAGGGTGCAGTATGATCACCAAAGGATTTCAATAAGAATTTTAGAACCAGACACGAACAAGAATCAGAGGACCAAGGTAAAAGATAATCAAGAAACTTCAGTTTCTATCAAACAGATTCGACACTGATTATTTGTCAAAGAATTTAACTCAATAACATCCGATTTCCTTTCAAGAAAGATTCAACACTAGCTCAAAATTTGAACAACACACTAACAGTGCCTAGGTTACACCAGTCGTATGCTAAGAAAAAGAAAATTTTAAAAACAAAATAAAAATATTTTGGCAAGTCGTAGTGATCTGCCATTTCTCTTTTCGGCCGGTGACTCAACTTTCAGTTCCTTAACTAGGGAAACCAAAAAAAAAAAAAAATTCTCCAGCTTTGATACCACTGTAGGTTCAGGAAAGTATAAAGACCGAAAAATATTCGAGGCAAAAATCAAGTATAGACGCAGATCTGTAGAAAAATAGTAAAGGAACACAAAATTTTTCGGCCGAAGCCCCAAGGTTCAGCAATTTATCAAATCGCCTAGTCCCCGTTGAGCATCCATAAAGGAATAGGCTCAAATCCACTAAAATCACCGGCCAAATACCACAAACTTCGATTACAATCGGAAGACACAGTTCCAACCACAGCAACTATCAAAACCCTCAACACCGAATTGAACTCACACAAGAGTTCATAAGGATTCAATCCCTTTACAGAAATCTACACAAAGATCTAAGAGAGAATCACAAAATTACAGAGAGAACAATATGAAAATATAGAAGCTGCGCGAGAGAGAGAGCCACTCAAACCCAAGACTCCCCTTTTATAAGAGAGATGCCCCATTTTGATCAAACGGCCTTTATTTAGCCAAGTGTCGAAATCTAGTATAAGTTGTTATTTAAAAATTGAAAACGCGTTTTTCTCAAAACCATTTTTCAGCCTCGAGATTCTTCTTCATTTTGGGTCATTGGACTGGGTATGGGCCGAGTCCTTAAATTTGGGCTGGGCTTCCACATAAAACAGCAACCCATTTCTACACATAGTGAACGAGATATACCATACTATTCGTGTCTACGTGCATACATATGCAGGACATTAGGGAAGTAACCATGCACAACTCGTATAGAAAGAGATAATGAAAGTAGAAGAAAATCATGGTGAATAATTAGATACTACATTTGAAATAAGAATATAATCTGGAATATAATGGATCAGCGCCCTATTCTTCATGTTAGATATATATACTACTCGAGACTCTTGAGTCTTGACGATCATTATGGATAAGTGATGATAGGGTGTTTGGAAGTCTAACACCAATGTATTGGCGATGTCAAGAGGTCTCTTGGTGACCTTGGGATCGCAGATTGATAGGATGAATGTAGCATACATAGGCTAGACCTGATTTTTATATGTTATTTTCCCACCACTATACCTGAATCTCGATGATCAACATTGGATACAACTGTGATCTCTTGAGTCCAGATGGATTACGACGAGTCCACATGCATCGGAAGAAGTTCATGTCATTGTTCATATTCATATTGAGCTCATACAATATGCCATAGTGAGATTCGAGGTCCCAAAAATGAAGGATGAATAAGATAATATGTTGATGAAATGCATGAATTTCGAGCATGAGATCATTATGAAGTAAAGAATAGGAAATCATGGATATGTTCGTGTGTGTCGTTACTTGCAGAGATTCACTTATATAGTTTTGAATTGTAAGTATAGCAAAGCATATATTAAAGCTCGGCGTCTACTCTCAAATGACGGGACAATTGTGTATTGTGGTTCAATTGGTATATTGCCAAGGAAGCCCCAAAAAGGTTACATTTGATGTTAAAAAAATTATTTGGCTTTTGAAAATGATTTATAATATTTCATCACGTTAACTTCTAGAAATCATTTGCTCTCTGTTTCGAGTAGAACATTTCATATCAAGTTCTAAACTATAATGTTTGTGTTTTATTTTAATTATATCTAAACTGAAGTAAGGTAAAAGATTTTAAAGTTAAATAGTAAATACTTACTTTTGGTACATTCATAAAATATTGTTAATTAATTAGAAAGTCATATTTAAAACAACATTAGAACGATTTGACATTGTGCATGGCAGCAGATAACGTATATTAACACAATTACAGAACTCAGAAATCTACTTAGGTAATCCTTCCCTAATCTCCCTCCACCTATCAACATTTCTCAAGAACTTCTCTTTGACTTAGTCCAATTATTTTCGTTGCCTCATGACATCGACATTCAAAACGCTCTCCAAACTATCTAGGAGCAATTTAATGAGATTAAGTCCTTGTTTGAGCCCATTCTTGCATTGAAAAAAAATATTTTTGAATAGTGTATTGTTGAGTATATTGATGGAAAATGTGTGGTTAAAAAATAAAGAAAAGTCAGGAATTTGCGTGTAATATTATTTTATTGAAAAATATATGATTGAAGAGGGTCTAAAGAAAAGTCAGGAATTTGCTTGTAATATTATTTTATCGAAAAATATATGATTGAAGCGGGGTCAGATTACTATTTGAATAATGTATTTTTGATGGAAAAAATGGGGCTCAAACAAGGGCTAATATTGTGGACACAACCCTTAAGCTCTCTGCTTTGAGTAAAACATTTTATATCGAGCTCTAAACTATAATGTTTTTATTTTATTTTAATTATATATAAACTAAAGGTAAAAAAAAGTTTAAAGTAAAATACTTTCGGTACAATCATATAATATTACTAATTTAAGTCATTTTTAAAACAACGTTAGAGCGATTTGACATTGCCTTAATTTAATTTTTTTTTAAAGAAATTAGTAATGAAATTAATTTAATTCATAGAAATTAGAGTGAAATTCGTAGCATCACATATACTAAATGAATACAAGATAATGAAGAGATAACTATACAATTTAAACCACAACTGAAAGTGTGATGCAGTCAACACACCAAAGCCCAAGGCTAGAGTTTCTTAATTTTAGTATGTCATTTATATAATTATGTCATTTTAGTTTATTAAGGTCTATTTTATAGTTTAGGGACTAGCGAGCAATATTAATTAAATTAGCAATTAGGTTAGTGGTCTTATAAGAAAGAGTTCACGCCCGCAACTTGTTCGTTTGGTTTTTGAATTTATTTCAATTCAATCCAAATTATCGGTAACAGTGTAAGAATTAACAAACATTTGGTGTTTTTTTTTTTTTTTTTTGACAATAATAGTAATCAAATAGAAACTAGAAGGTGATCGTGTCATGATATTCATTTGAAATCAATGGTCTATCAATTGTTTATTTGTTCGTCATTTCGTGTTTTTTATCTATATTATATTGGTCTTAATTACATATTGAGTTTCATGAAATGGTAGAAATATTTGTGTGATAAACTTTGTGCCTCTTTAGATCGATAGGAGTGGATATATATTGATTTGGATGAGATTTACAACGATCTCCCATTTTTTATGAAGAGCCCTATGTCGAGATTTGTTGAGTGTAAATGCAGACATGGGTATTGTCGGGTCGAAGGAACGTGAATTGTGATATGTTAAATGATGCCAAAGACCTTTTCAAGAAATGACAACTTACAGAATACGTCTAAAATTAGGAGCTTTTTGAAAAATCATATGAAAAGTGTTTTGAAAGTTAAAAATACAGTGTAAAAGTTAAGTAAGACTCTTTTATTAAAAAGTGACATTATTAAAGTTGAAATAAATAAAAAAGTTATATACAATGTCCCTTTATGAATAAAAAGTAACGTACAATATCACATTTTTTGAAAAATTAATTTGCATTTAATACAATACAAATTCATAGTTAATTTTGTTTTAACATCAAATTATGTATCAATAGCCATTAAAGCTTTGTAACCACCATTTCATATCCAAATTAACTATGAAATTGAAGAAAATTGAAATTGATGAATTGTTGTTACAATTTCACATTCAATTTTTTTTCAACAATTTTATGGGGTAGAGTTTTTCTCCCCACTTTGTTTTACGTGGTATAGATTTTTTTTGCTATTTGAAAAATGTTAAAAGCATTGTATAAGGTTTTCGACTCGGGTTCGATATGAGTTCGACTTGTGAAGTCAAGGACATTACACAACATAGGCTACCAAAGGAAACATAAAAGAGGTTGGGGTTTATTTTTTGGGACAACAGAATTGAACATCGAATTTTGGGAGTAATCTAGTATACGATTGAGAAAATTATAGAATTTTCTTCGTTGGGGATAAAAGAACTTTTAATTGGGTGAAACAATAGCTAAGAAATGTAGCGGTAGTTTATAAAATAATATAGTTTTTGTTCCTCTAATTTCTAGAATTCGAAAGTTCATCATGTCCTATGACCGTATCAATGAGATAAATTAGTTGAACTAATATAGTTGAGGATAAATATGAAATTCAATTATTTCATTATCATATGCAAGATTATTTTCAAAATTTTCAAAATCGTAATTAACTGTAAAATACATGTGTAGTTCATGTCGTTACACTAAATAGTACACATTAATATAAGATACAATCCATATCAAATATTGAAGAATCATATTTGTTCAAACGTTCAAACATTACATCGAAGTCCCACATATGTTGGGAAAATTGCAGCAATGGTCCTCAATCTCTTACTTTTTTTGCAGACATTACACTAATCTTCACTTTGTTCCACCACAGTCCTAAACCTTTCAAGCATATGCACATGGGGTCCAAATATCCATTTAACGCTAGTTGACCAATAAAATTGAGTTTTGACCAATTTAAAAGGTAAAAATGTAACTTTACAATTTAACCCATAAAACAATTAAAATAAATAAATAAAAAAACATAAAAGTAAAAAAAAAACCTATTCATCTCCCACCCCACGCCACCCTACAGCCCAAATCCACTTTATTCGCTGACCTTTTGGTCTTTCCATGAAAAAGAAAGTATTTTTAATGGATATGTTACACAAATTTATGAACGGAAAACGTTTCTCAAATAAAGAAGAAGATGATGATGGAAATGGAGAATTAGAGTTGAGTTTGGGACTATCTAAGAATGGAAGATTTGGCGTGGACCCAAAAAGGTCAACGAAAAAACTAAAACGTTCTTTTTGAATTTCAAATTTGGTTTTCATAGTGGGTGCTAGTGGCAGTGGGAGTGTTGGTTGATGTTTACGCGCTGTTGACGAGGACTTGTTTGCTGCCAATCAAGGCGAAGGAAGAGTTGAGGAAGAGGAGGGAGTTGCAGTCAATAAGGCGAAAAGGAAGAGATTAGAGAAGTTGAATAATGGACAAGTGCTGAAAGGTAAGGTTGATTTGGAAGCAAATTCTTCTGAATTTGGGAAGTGGTTTTGCGTGGGGTAGGGAAAGAGATGAATAGGTTTTTTCCTTTTATTTATTTATTTTTTGTTTTAGTTATTTGTTTTTATTATTATATAGGGTTAAATAGAAAAAATTATCCTTTTAAATTGGTCAAAGTTCAATTTTATTGGTCAACTAATAGTCAAATGCACGGTTTTCATCCATTTGAACTCTAAGTACATATTTTTGAAAGGGTTGGAAATGTGGGTGGCGTAGAGTGAAAGTTAGAGTAAAATATACAAAAAATTGAAAGATTAGGGATGATTACTACAATTTTCCCACATATGTTTGTTTAATTATTTCTAGAAGTGGTCATGACATGTTGGCATTGACCAATTCAACTTTTTTAAAACTAGAAAGAGGAAATTAGGCCATGTACCCCCTTTTTTAAAGTGTTTTGATTAATACCTTTTAAATTATTTAAATATTCTAAAGAAGTATTATTTACGTCCTAAATTGGTAAAATCAAAATCAAACCTAAACCAGATTCTACAGCAAGCCCTAATCCTCTAAAACGCCTTATTTTTGGACGATACCCTAATCCCCTAAAACGGCTCATTTGTGGAAATCGTCCAGCAACATACGACTGTAATCCAGAAGCAATTCTTCTCTCCAGCAACATACGACTGTAAATCTCCATTTTCGACCCATTTTCCATCAATTTCTTCTTCGTTTTCCCTTCGTAATCGTTTAGTTTCTTATCTCATTATCATTGTGGGAATCGTCCAGCAACATACGACTGTAAATCCAGAAGTGATTCTTTTCTCCAGCAACATACGACTGTAAATCTCCATTTTGACCCATTTTCCATCAATTTCTTCTTCGTTTTCCCTTCGTAATCGTTTAGTTTCTTATCTCATTATCATTTTGACCATAAATCCCAAATAGCCTAAACCCTAGATCGAAAATCTAATTTCGATTCCAACAATTAACTTGTATTTTTGCAATGGCTGAAAAAAGTGGATCGAAGAGGCAAAGAAATCTCGAAGAACCATCCTTAAAGAAGAGGACCAAAATTTCCTCATCTTCTTATAAATCGAAGGTAGCAACATTTTTGTTTATGTTTTATTGACTTATATTGTGTACATTGTCTTGTTCCTTACGATTTTTTTGTGTTTTTCAATGGTTTTTGTACATTTTGTGCAGTGAATGAAAATTGTGTATCTTTAGCAATGATTTTAGTAAATTTTACTGATTTACATTTTTTTGCTACTATAATGCTACTTTGGTTTTCATAGTTTCTAGTTGGTCTTACATGGCGACTTCAGAATGCACGAAAAAAAAATTTGTGGATGTGTTTGTATGCATGGTGGTTGTGCCTTTGTTTATATGATTTTCCAATGAACAAATTTGCCCATCCATTGCACTTGAGTTATCTGTCATATGTAAACTTCAAAATTTTCTTACTGCTGTCCTATTAATTTCCAAAACTTTGTTTTAAGTATAATGATAATAGTCATAAAATTGATACAATGACCACTTTCCATAAAGGTTGAATTAGCTTGTCAAAAGCTCAAGTTAGAGTACTCATTTACTGACATCCATATGAAGCAATACCAACTACAAAATAAAATAAATTACAACTTTTTTTGGTTGTGTTTTGATGAGGAAGCATCTTTGTGATGGTTTTGTCACTTTTTTTGGTTTTGTGTCACCTTTTTTACAGTTTGTGTCACTTTTGGACTTTCATAATGCACGTACTTCTTCTTGAATTTTATTTTAACTGTTTCTTTTTTCTTTTTGTAGGATTGGGATTTATTAATCCCTCAATCCTGTTGGTTCAAAGGAAAAGTGACATTGTTATCTCCACACGAGGTAATAACAGACTTGAATGAAAAATTTAGTCCATATCAAAGGACTTTATTCAAAAATGCATGCTTTGGTGCCTTCATTGATTTGAAGGAAATAATCTTACAACCACAGTTGATACACCAGTTGCTGCTCAGACAAGTTAAGCAGCTAAATTCAAATGAAATGTGGTTTAATATCTTTGATGAATTGGTGAGATTTTCAATCAAAGAGTTTTGTTTGATATCAGGGCTTAAGTGTACTGGAAATGGTGATCTAACTCGATATAGAATGAAGAGTCGTTTAAAAGAACAATATTTCAAAGATCACGAAAGTGTCACAACAAAAGAGGTTCAAGAAGTGTTTTTAAATTTGCCTGCTGACACTGTAGATAAAGATGTTGTGGATATAGGCATAGTTTATTTGATTACATCCTTTCTATTTGGTACATCCTATCATAAAGGAGTTGATGACTCATTTTTTTGTCTTGTGGAGTCTGAGGATTTGAATTCTTTTCCATGGGATATAGAAATTTTTAGTATGACTTTATTATCCCTAAAGAGTGCATTTAATCAGAAAATGAAGAATATTTTTATGGAAAAGAAGTTTTTGGAGTATAGATTGAATGACTTCCTAGTTTCGTTTCAAGTATGGATTTATGAAACAATTCCTGCTATTGCTCGGAAAAATTACTGCATGAAGCATGAATCTTAGCGTCCTCGGATGTTGAGTTGGAGTAGCAATCAACATATGACATCTGTGGAGTTAAGGAAGCCCATTTTTTATTTGATTAAAGTAAGTTTTTTACCATTTTATTGTTTATATTATGTCTTTAGTTTATCTTTTGCTGTTATTGATATGATTATTTATTTTTCAGTTGGATGTGAATCAAATTGTGCCTCTGGAGGCTGAGAAGGGAGAAGAGTATGTTGTTGGTTTATTTGTTGAAGGTTTGGGTGGTGACCAGGATAATGATAATTTTGAGCATCCTATTGTTGGCCTGAAAAAGTTCATAGATGAAGGAAAAACAAAATCTGTTGACCGAACTGGAAGGTCTATAGAAAAGAAAAACAAAGGGAAGATTAATGAGGTTTGTGGGTATTTTTTCTTTTTATTATTTTCTGTTCACCATGCTCGAAGTTTTTTCAAAGGTTCCTATTATTTTGCATTCTTTTCAGCAAGTCCAGCAATCAAATGAAAAAGTTTTGAAACGGCTATCCGAGGTTGAACTGAAATTTGTTCAATCAAATGATGTGATTTTAAAATGAATCTCAGATCTTGAACGTAGAATACAATCAAATCCAATTGAGAACCGACTAAAAGATGTTGAAGAAAGGATTAAAACAAATGAAGAAGTGATGGAGCGTCTTCAAATTTTGGAATGCAGAGTAGAGAAGATGTTAGCTGGTAATGAAGGACAGATGAAGGTATTCAAGAGTTATTGAGTTTAGAATTAATACTTGCAACTTTTTGCTGAATTTTGTTACTTTTTTAAGTTATTGTCACTTTTTGATAATCTTTGTGACTTTTTTGTAGGATGGTGTGGAGAGTTTACCTAATGAAACGGACCAGATGTTAGCTGGTAATAAAGAAGAAATGAAGGTATTCAAGAGTTATTGAGTTTAGAAATTCTTGATACTTTTTGCTGAATTTTGTTACTTTTTTAAGTTAGTCACTTTTTGATGATCTTTGTGACTTTTTTGTAGGATGATGTGGAGAGATTACTTGATGAAACAAACAAGATGTTAGCTGGTAATGAAGAACAAACGAAGGTATTCAAGAGTTATTGAGTTTAGAATTCATACTTGCAACTTTTTGCTGAATTTTGTTACTTTTTTAACTTATTGTCACTTTTTGATCATCTTTGTGACTTTTTTTGTAGGATGGTGTGGAGAGTTTACCTGATGAAATAGATCAGGTGTATAATGACTTCCCTAGTTTTTCTTTAGGTATTGAGTTTGAATTGAGTTGTGGGGAAAAAGATGTAAAGGTACCTGTCAGAAAAAGTGACAAGTCAGTTGAAAAAAATGACAAGGCGGTGGAAAAAAGTCTCAGGGCAGTGGTAAAAAGTGATAAGGCAGTCGAGATGAATTTGAATGAAGAAATAGAATTTCATAAAGATGATTGGTTAAAAGTTGATGATATTGTTGCTCGTGGTTTAGCAAAAAATCAAGAAGTACTTGTGTTTTTATTCTATCATCCTTTTCGTCATAACTTGTGCATGTTTTTACGTTAATATGATTTGAATTTGTGTTATTGTTCATGTCCCAGGATGTTGTATCACCATGTAATGAAGGCAGAATTGATTTGTTGGAGGAGGTTGAACTGAAGGATGATGTTTGGGAGAAAGTTGTGGAAGTAACGGCTGGAATTGAAGCTGAAACTGAAATTGAAGAGGGAAATGCTCGAATCATTGATATTGATGATGAGACCCCAGACATGCATCTGAAAAGACAAAAGAAACCCGGAGTGCTTCTTCAGTCTCCCTGGGTCAATGAATTTGATTCTACATCGGGGACTAAGAAACGTGTTGTTAAAGGTACTTTTGCATTCCCGGTTGGTGTTGGCCCTCCAATGGCACATGATGTTGATGCTTTTGAACTTTTGTTTAACAAGGGATTGGTAAAGAAAAATAAGTAAGTTCTTACCAATATATGTTGTTTGTGAATTTTTTCCAGTACAGTAACTTTCATGTGACTTTTTCCATTTTGTTATGTAGGAAAAAACATTTCAATGATGAAAATTCCGTTATCAATCCATGCTTTTATTTTTGCGACATTGCAATCTCTACAAAACAGCGGTGGTATGAGTTGTTTATTCCAAACGAATGTTTGGAAGATAAAGTAAGTTATTTTATATGTTTGTGTTTTTAAGAGTATTTTGTTTATTTTTTTATTACTATTGTTGATTTTGTCATTTTTCTCTTTTTTTGTAGCATATTGATGTGTGTTTCTATTATTTAAGAAAGTTGTTAAGATATGGAGAAGGGATAAACATAAAGGCTACAACCATAGATTTCCCGTTTGATAGCCAAATGAAAGGTCTTTACGCCGATTTTTGCCAAGATAAGTCAGCTCTAAAAAAGTAGACTTCTCTTCTATCATATGTTATTGGGTTGTATATCCCGTGCAACACAAATTGGAACCTTGTTGACCATGTGCTTATTTCAATTAGAATGTCCAATTCAGCTCATTGGATTTTGTGTCATTATTACATTCAACATATGTGTCTTAATGTATATAATTCGTACAACAAGGTTGTGAGAAAGGCATTAGTACTTGAGGCTATTAAACCATTATCTGATATTATTCCTCATCTTCTCTTTCATACTGGCTTCTTTGAGGGAGAGGGCATTTCAGAAGAAGAAGCTTTGAAACCATTAGTTGTAAAAATGGTTCCAAAACTTCCACAACAAAATAATGGGTAAGTTTATTTCTGAAGATATTTTTTTTTTCATCCGACATTCTAGTATGTAATTATCTAAAGTACTTTTCATTATTTCATGCAGTGGAGATTGTGGAATCCATGTAATTAAGTATGCCCAGTACTTCATTAATGGAATGCTAAATGAGATGCCAAAGTCTTTTAATGTTCCACATCTTAGAAGAAATTTGGCAGCTCAACTATATGCTTATGGAAAGAAGAAGCAAGAAGAGGAATATGATACAGACAATGAATGGGTGTCAAAGGAGATGGAGTAGCTATATCCTGATGTGATAGAGAAGTAGGTGATTCTGATGTGATAGAGAAGTAGGTGATTTTGAGGAAGTAAAGAAACACGTCTTGTTTTTGTAATGACACGTCTTCATTTGTAATGACTGATTTGATTTGGCTGGTAGTTTTGATGCTTTGTATATAGTAACTGATTTAGGGAAAAGTGGCAATGTTAATGGTGGTAGACAACTTCAATTGTTAATGACCAATTCTTTTACAACATCAATGGAGCAGGGATTGGTGATGTAGCTTCTATCATGCTTTAAACACAATAGTTCTTGTATGTCAAAAAAGTGACATAATGTCACTTTTTCAACAGAAAAGTGACACTGCGTCACTTTTTTACCGTTATGGATCTCTTGCTTTTGCTTGAAGATTTGTTAGAACTTGAGTTTGTGTTAGATTTATTTTGAGAGAACTTGTACTAATCTCTAAAGAAAAGCAATTAAGCTCGTGACTCCAGCAATTAAGCTCGTGACTTCCGGGTGGGGGGCACGAGCGAAGGAGCTCCTCACTCAGAGCTGGTGACCATGAAAAAAGTGATACTGCGTCACTTTTTTTAACAGTGTCACTTATTTTTAACAAAGCAGCATTATTTGTGAAGTTTTGAACACACTTACAATGTCAATGGAGACAGAAAAGTGATATAATGTCACTTTTTTCAACAGAAAAGTGACATAACGTCACTTTTTTTAATAGTGTCACTTATCTTTTAACAAAAGCAGTATTATTTGTGGAATTTTGAACACACTATGTCAATGAAGGAAGGAATAATGTCACCTTTTTAACAATATGTTACCTGACTATAACTTAAACACAAATGTCACTTTTTCGACAGAAAAGTTAAATAATGTTACTTTTTCGACAGAAAAGTGACATAATGTCACTTTTTTTAATAGTGTCACTTATTTTTTAACAAAAGCAGCATTATTTGTAGAATTTTGAACACACTTACAATGTCAATGGAGGAAGGAATAATGTAACCTTTTTAACAATATGTTTCTTGTATGTCGATCAATAGAAAAGTGACAAAATGTCACTTTTTCAACAGAAAAGTGACACTGCATCACTTTTTTTTAACAATGTAAATTTTTTTTTAAACAAAAGCAGCATTATTTGTGAAATTTTGAACATTCTTACAATGTTAATGGAGCAAGGAATAATGTCACATTTTTAACAATATGTTACCTGACTATAGCTTTAAAGACAATAGTTTCTTGTATGTCGAAAAAGTGGCATAATGTCACTTGTCAATTAACCAAATGTGGATCCAATGTCAATGGAGTATGAATACATTGTCACATGCACATACTTACAACAAAGAATTTTTTAACAAAATCCATCAATTTCTACTGCCACTTTTTTCTAACAAATTCACATACACAATAAATTTCAAAATCGACATTTAGCTTAAAGTATTTTTACAATTCTTAGAATATTTGAATTGAAAAATGAACAAAACAAAAAATATCAAATAATCTAGTTTCATATATCTTCTAACTTCCTTTTCTAGTTCTGGTTTCTTTTTCACCTTTGGCGGATTTTGACATGATCTACGATTGTGACCATAATTCTCACATCTTCCACATTTTGCGCTTTGAGTTTTCTCTCCTTTTGATGGTATTCTTTTTTCTTTAGGTCGTCCAGATTTTCTTTTTGGGTTAGGAGCCAAGATTATTCTTGCTCTTACCTTATCTGGTACATTCCACTCATTATGATCTCCTAGTGGAAAAATTGATGCACTATATGTTTGAATATACATATTTGTTGTATAAAATACGGAACAATATGAATATGAATCCTCCTTTATCTTTGCAATAACCGCAAGTGCATGTGCACATGGAATCTTGTCCACTTGGAAATAGTTGCATGTGCATGTTCTTTCTTCCATGTTCACCAAATATGAGACACAACCGTCATTAACTTGGTACAATATTGAACTTGAAGTTGATACCTATGTGCATAATATAACAAAATAATCTATCAATAAATTTGTCACTATTTTATATGAAAGGAAGATTTAAGGTGAAAATTCAATATGAATAGAGGATACAAATCAAGTTACAATAGAAATCTTGATGTGCAATAACAAAACAGCAAGTTTATAACTTTTTACCTTCATTTTCCTTTGACTCCACATAATTTTCTCTCAGATTTTTCTCTTGCTTGGTGACAAGTATTGTGAAGGTTGCTCGTGCATCATTTATATACTTCACAAATCATTCTTGTAACAAATATCTTAACGATTCCAATAAAGGCTCTATTGGAGAACCTTTCATTGCTTTTATTACCGAATTTACTGATTCAACAATGTTTGAAATCATTGTAGAAAATCTGTTGTTTGTCATGTAAGCTCTCGACCATTTCTCATAACCAATATCTTTCTGCACAAAGAAAATTCAAAATATTAACAAAACAAATGACTTTCTATCATGTTTTAGACTCACTTTCAACACATACAAACTTTTTAAACAAAAATTGACATCATGTCACTATTAACAAAAAAGTGGCATTCTGTCACTCTTTGGTTGAAAAGTGACAGAATGTCACTTTTTGTTTAAACTCACTTTTAATAAAAAGTATCTACACATACAACTTTTTCAAACAAAATGTGACATATCATGTCACTATTAACAAGAAAGTGACGTTCTGTCACCTTTGGTCGAGAAGTGACAGAATGTCACTTTTTAAACAAAAAGTGACATCAACTATTATAGAAGTTAACAATGAGAATATACCAAATGTGATTGAATCCCTGTATTGATTTCATCAAGTTGTTTCATATGGAACTCAAAATCAGTCTTAGAATATGCTCTTACAGCCCTATTGAAATGTTCTGCAATATTCTTTCCCCTTTTTTTCCCACCAAAAGAAGACTTCAAGTTCTTTAGTAAGTGATAGGAACATAATCCGTGCATTGCATTCTCATACACTTTGTGAATTGCATTTTTTTGGTTTGCATGTCCATCTGAGATTATACACGAACCTTCTCGCTCACCATATGCTTTTTTTAACATACTTAAGAACCACTCCCAAGAATCATTGGTTTCTAAATCACCAACTCCAAATGCTAATATAAAGATACTGTTGTTGGCATCTTGCGTACATGCAGTGAATAGTGTTCCGCCATAGTTGCCTTTTAAGAATGTAGCATCTATTACTATAACTGGTCTACAATACTTCCACCCTTGAATAGATGCTCCTAATGCCATGAAGAGGTACTTGAATTTGTTGTCCTGATATGTCTCAATTTTTGTAAATGATCCAGGATTTGTGTTCTATCATGTACAAGTATTCTGGAAGCTTTTCATATAACTCTGTAGGATCTCCTCTCACTAATTCCAATGCTTTCTCCTTAGATCTCCAAGCTTTCTCATAGCTCATCGACACTCCATAGGTATTCATCTTGTCACTTATAATGTCTGCAGGAGTGTATGTTGTTTTTGTTGAGATATACTTGTACATGATGAATTCTCCTACTATTGAGCTGGTTACTTGACGATGATCTTCCAAAATGATGTTATTTGAGCATATATAGACATTTTTTATATACCTTACCTTGAACATATCGGTTCCACCAAGTCTTGAAGCTCTAAAAGTCCGTTTACACTTATCATCAATACATTTCAACACATACTCTTTCTTGTCCGACTTACTTACCTTGAATTGAAAGTTATTGTGTATCTCATATATCGAAATACTTCTCTTAACTAATGTCTTGTTCTTGAACACTTTATCTTTTGAAATTCCATCCATAGTGACCATTGAAATGATATCACTTCCTCCTTCATTCGTTGTATACATCAATCACAATTTCTTCCATACTAGGTAATTTTTGAGCTGATGTCACAGAATTATCAGTTACAGCTTCGCAAAACTGCAATTGTAGCATATCATTTTTTTCATAATTGACAGCCTCCAAACATTGTATATTATTAACAAATTCAGTTTCGTGACTTTTTGATACCGTTGTCACATCTATGCACAATGGAAAGCTTGTAAGATCTTTATCCTTTCTCTTCAACTCCAAATAAAATGTTGGTGAAGTATCATCTGAAATCTCCATTAAAGGCAAGTTTCTCTTCACTCTATATTGTATTTTTACTCTTTGAGTTGATGCACTTACTTTCATCACAGAACATATCATGCACTCAAGGTGGTTGTACATGCAATCCATCGGGACAACAATTTTAGTTATTTTGTCACTTGTGTACTCATTATCTTATGTCCACTTGCCTCCATAACAAATGAAGACATTGATTTTATCCATACCTACAAAAATATTACAAAGAGATTGTGTGAGTTTTTTTTAAGTGACCGAGTAATGTGCATCTAGTTATTTAGCCAAAAAGTGACTCTGTGACTTTTTCTGAAAAAAGTGACAGCATGTTAATTTTTCACATTCTCCTTCATCAAATACCGTGCATGCATCAATGTACTTGATTCAAAGTTTTCTTTTTCACGTTTATTACTAGAAAACAGGGCTTGAGTATGTCTCTTAATAATTCCAAAATGCTTGACTATTTTGGAAAAAAGTGACGGAATGCCACTTTTTCGGAGAAAAGTGACACAATGTCACTTTTTTTTGGGAAAAGGTAATAGTGGATTACATGAGCAAACACATTACATGAATTCATGTAGTGGATTCAAAGTTTTTTTCTCATATGTAGTATCAGAAAATAGGGTATGAATTGGTATGTTTAAACTTTCAGAAAAGCACACGTATACATCCAGTTAATTGCTCCAATGATAAAGTGTGACTGAACTGGAGAAAGGTCACACAATGTCACTTTTTTTTTTTTTAAAGAAAAGTGACAGAATGTCACCCTTTCCATGTGCATCCATGTAATTGATTCAAAATTTTCATTTTCATATGTATTCTCAGATAAGAGGGCATGAATTGGTATGTTTAAACTTTCAAAAAAGCACACGTATGCATCCGGTTAATTGTTCTAATGATAAAGGGTGACTGTCTTGTAGAAATGTAACAAATGTCACTTTTTCGTTGAAAAAGTGACACAATGTCACTTTTTTTAGAAAGGTGACAAAATGTCACTCTTCATGATCAAATATCTTGCAAGCATCCATGTAGTCGATTCAAAATTTTCTTTTTCATATGTATTACCAAAAAACAAGGTATGAATTGGTATATTCAAACTTTCAAAAAAACAAATGTATGCATCCGATTAATTGCTCCAATGATAAATGGTGACTGTTTTGGAGAAAAGTCACAAAATGTCACTTTTTTCCTAAAAAAAGTGACAAAATGCCACTTTCTCACCTTCTTCTTTGAGCAAACACATTGCAAGCATCAATGCAATTGGTTTAAAGTTTTCTTTCTCATGTGTATTACCAGAAAATAGAGCTTGAATATGTACGTTCAAATTTTCAAAAACTCACATGTGCATACCTAGCTAATTGTTTAAAAGAAATGCTGTGACTTTTTTAAAAAAAAAAAGTGATAGAATGCCACTTTTTCACATTATGTTTTTGTCAAACAACTTGTAAGCATTAATGTAATTGATTCAAAACTAATTTTTCATACACAATCCACTCAACTTCAACAATTTTATTTTCATAAATGTTAATTCAAAAAAAAACGAGATGGATAATGAGCTATAATCATGGAATCCAAAACATAGAAATACCTGTAATTTTTTTTTTGTGTTTTCGTTGCTGATCTGCTCGACTTTTTTCCCAGATTTTTCAATGTTTTTTGTGGATGGTTTCCTCGATTTGAAGAATAAACAAACTTTGTTTATGTATTTGTGGAAGATTTCCTCTTTTTCCTTTCAATTTTCCTTTGATTTTTGCACATTGGAGGCTGATTTTTGAGGATTGACGTGAGTTTAGGTTTTGAATGTATATTTTACATTCAATTTTAAGTAATTACCATTTAATCCAAATTTATAATATTTTTTCAAAACAACACAAAAATATAGGGTACTTTTGTAAGTACCCCAACTAGAAATAAGCATTTTTGTCGGGCAATTAGCCCGTGAGCCGCCAACCTTGACTGGGTCGAGAGATAGGGCCCAACCCGAAAGTCGTCCAATTGAAAATCACTCAAATCCAGATTAGCCGCTTAGCCACCACATCTCATTTAATCAGATTTTATATAAAGAATTTGGTTTAATCATTGGAAGTTAAGTCAACTCTTCAACGCATGGACAGGGCAGACACATGAATTTGTGGGCCTGGAGGGAAGATTGGGCCAAGCTTAATTAGAGATAAGTGGTTAACAGATTGGAAAAGCATTTGGAACAGGGCCCGCATTTCTTATGAAATTCCCAGGTTGTAACCTTTCCAATTTAGCTTTAAAATTTGAACTCAAGCATTTCTGTAGAAATATCTTCCGTTATTTTGACATGTATAAGAACTTGGAATCAATTCATAAGTTATGAACGTGTGTGTGTCTATATATTCACACATATGTATATATACATATATACATACATATATATACACCTATATAGATGTATGTATATACATATATTATATATACATATATACATTATCTAATTCTTCAACTATATTTGGAAACAAAACAAGCGTATAGTACAATACTTTGTGGATCTTTTGACACGAAAACGTAATTATTAAAAATCTCTGATCAAATTTTTTATGGTTATTTTCATAATATTTTTATTTTTATCAAAGAGTTTTTAATGGTTGGAGATGAAATACTGACCTACTTGGGGTATGGATGTTTAATATTTGAAGATTCAGGATGCTCTGCTTTCTCTATTTTTTATTTTTGATATATAATACAGAATTGTTTCAATAGATGTCAAATCTAAGCAAAAATTTTGGTGCAAATAGTAGAAAACGAAACCTTAAAGCTAACCATGTCAAGGTAAAGAGGATAAAATTTAACAATTATACTAAGCTTGTCAGTATTTAATTCTTTTATGGGTTGGATAGCTTATTTCAAAAGGTCTTTATGACAAATAAAATATCAATTTTAATCTTATTAAAAATGACATCTACAAATATATATATATATGATTACTTGATGCAATATCTTACTCAAATCTTTCACATTATTGGGTCTGATCTTCCTTGCTTCTATCACGACTTTTTATCTTTCTCTCCAAGTACTCGCATACTCAACATCTCAACGATTTCCAAAACTAATGTCGAGCAAAAAGGGGATGGGAGAGATGCATGAGGAAAGGGAACCAAATTATTCTTAAAATGTCACTATTTTAGTAAAAGTAAAAGGAAAAAAAAAAAAAAAGTAGTCAATTTGTCCTTTCAAAACAAATTCTTTGAAGATAAAGCAACATATGAAAGTGCCAAAACTCTTGAAAAGTGTGATGAATCAATGGGAAAGGAAGGGTAAAAACAAAGTAGATTCAACTTTAACAATACGTACAAGATCAAAACTAGCATCCAGCGGAAATAATTAAAACAATGAAACGACTTCTTTGGCTTTAAGCTGTCAGCTTGATTAACACATTCTTTAAGGAGGACATCAAGCACATAATGGCTCCCCCCCGCAACCCACATTTCCTATTTACCTAGCCTAAATCTATCGAGTTACATGTTATAGGTATTGTTGACCTCAGTTTCGACACAGTCGCATGGGTAATGTGGTCAACAGATCCCAACTTCACTCACATTTACGTAGATAAGTTCATGAACACTTGGATAAAACTTTATTCGCAAGAGTAATTTCAATACATTTAGAAATCACACAATTTTGAAACATTTTTATAACGAAGGAATCTAACTATAGTTTTCATCTCGAAGTGGCATACTTTGGTTGTGCTGTTGTGGTTATTTTAACTTTTAGGGATTAAGTCATTTATCTTAACAACATTGATCTTTTAAAATGAAATCCTAGAACTCAATATTAAAATCAACCCTACTAATCCTAGTGTAACCCAACTCGATTTTTTTGAATATATAAACAATTAGTATATGCGCCATTAAATTTCACATGAAATTTTAAATAAGTTTAGAATTTACACATTTCTTGGAACGATATTGTTAGGGAGTGTGACGATGATTTTCTAAGTAGTATTCATCGAAATTTTTAATATTTTTGGGTGAAAGTCTCGGGTTTGAAACTTTTGTCAACCAATTTATTGTGTAACATTTTTAGTTATACAATTTTTACCAAAAATTATTGTAATAACGAAGGAGTCAGAGGGGTCTCGAACTTATGAGTTCTTGTTAAAAATGTTGAAAGCTTGACCGTTATGACACTTGTCATGTTGGGATGCTTAATTTAACAAAATAATATGTTAGATTTTAGTAATTTTAATGCAATTGTAAATATTCGAATCCTTACTCTTCCTTTGAATTATACAAAGCAACAATGTCATTTAGTGAGTATAATTTATTCTTACAACAGAATTATATATGTTCAACTTTAACAAAATAATTGATTTATTTAAATTTTTAAACATTGTTTGATTCCCATTTATTTTAGAATACATTTTTTTCTCTTATTTTTTGTCATACATTCTATAATAAATAATATTGCACTCAAATTTAAAATTTTTTCTTATTTTTAACTACACATTCTCCATCAAATCACCATTTCAAAATACTTTTTTTTTTCAAAAAAAGGACATCAGATGAGCTCTTAATATTTTATTGCGGTCGACGGTCAATGGCCGCCCGTGCTAACTCAATATCATGGATTTGCCACTGCTTCAAGGGGAAATTTATTCTGAAATGGAATTATATTTCATTAAAGAATGACATTAACCTTCTGTTTGGGCTCTATTAAAATTAGTTTTTCGGGAAAAATATATTTTAGACTAGTAATTTTTTGGAAAATGAGTGATTAAAAAAAAGAAAGAAAATTTTTGAATTTACATGTAACATTATTTTATCTAAGAACTGCAAAAGGCGGCGTAGCTAAACTCCGACCTGGAAGCATAAATTTTTCAACTTTATGTTTGGGGTGGGGGCGGAGAGGAGAAGAAGATTCGTTTTTCTTTTTTATTTAAGTTTTTTAATTGTTTAATATGGTAAATAAAAAGTTACCATTTTGCCATTTTAAAATTGATTAAAAGGTGGTCAAAATTTATTTTGATGATCAACTGACAGAATTTTTGACGAAAATCATCCAAAAGAGACTCATATGTAACGTTTGGAAATGTTATGAGTGACGACTGTAATATATGAAAAATTTGGAGAAAGTCTGCTAATGTTTCAAAAGTTTGAAATTTCTGCTGCAATTATCCCTATTTTAAATGGGGCCAAAGATCTTTTCAAGAAATGACAACTTACAAAATATGTCTAAAATTAGAAGCCTTTTGAAAGTTCATATGAAAAGTGTTTTGAAAGTTAAAAATATTGTGTACAGTCAAAACTTTTTTATTAAAAAATGACACTATTAAAGTTGACATAAATAAAAAAAGTTATATAAGATGTGTCCTTCTGAATAAAAAGTATCCTACAATATCATATCTTGAAAACTCAATTCACATTTAATACAATACAAATTCATAGTTAATTTTGTATTAACATCAAATTATGTATCAATAGCCATAAAGGCTTTGTAACCACCACTTCAAATACAAATTAACTATGAAATTGAAGAAAATTGAAACCAATGAATTGTTATTAGAATTTCACATTCAATTTTTTCCGACGATTTTATTGGGGTAGAGATTGCCCCCCCGCTCCCCTCGTGTTATGCGGTATAGTTTTTTTTTTTTTTTTTTTTAAAAATTTTAAAACCATTTTTTAAAA
>NC_036256.1:11561513-11567256 GCF_002742605.1 Olea europaea var. sylvestris | reverse complement strand
TCCTAACGATCAAAAAATCAATTCTCAAAATTACTCTTAAACAGGCTCTATATCTAAGTCCTACATATGTTTGTCTAATTATTTCTAGAAGTGGTCATGCCACGTTGGCATTGACCAAATCAACTTTTTTAGAACAGAAAATAAGCATTTTTGTCGGGCAAGTAGCCCGAAAGCCTCTAACCTTGACTGGGTCGAGAGATAGGGCCCAGCCCTACCCGAAAGTCGTCCAATTGAAAGCCACTCAAATCCAGATTAGCCGCTTTGCGACCACATCTCATTTAATCTTATTTTATATATAAAGAATTTGGTTTAATAATTCGAAGCCAAGTCAGCTTTCAACGCAGGGACAGGGTAGACACTTGAATATGTGGGCCTGGTGGGGAGATCGGGCCCAGCTTAATTTCCTCTTAGAGTTAAGTAGTTAACAGATTGGAAAAGCATTTGGATCAGGGCCCGCATTTCTTATGAAATTCACAGGTTGTAACCTTTCCAATTTAGTTTTAAAATTTGAACTCAAGCATTTTAAAAAAATATTTTCTGTTATTTTGACATGCATAAGAACTTGGAATCGATTCATGAGTTATGGACGTGTCATTTGAAATTTAAAGTAACTTGATATTTCTCTTTCACGAAATCAATCTGATATGAAACCAAAATTATTGATCAAAAGACGTGATTACATAAAAAATATATTTCTTATTTTCTGTTAGACTGGTATTGATGTTCTAAATCTTCAACTATATTTGAAAACAAAACAAGCGTATAGTACAATACTTTGTGGATCTTTTGACATGAAAACGTATCGAAGAGTTTTTAACGGTTGGAGATGGAATTCTAACCTACTTGGGGTGTGGATTTTTAATATTTGAAGATACAGGACGCACTGATTTCTCTATTTTTTTTTATTTTTGATATATAATACAAAATCATTTCAATAGATGTCAAAACTAAGCAAAAATTTTGGTTCAAATAGTAGAAAACAAAACTTTAAAGCTAACTTTGTCAAGGTAGAAAGGATAAAATTTAACAATTATACTAAGCTTATTTGTATTTAACTCTTTTATGGGTTGGATAGCTTATTTCAAAAGGTCTTTATGACAAATAAATTATCAATTTTAATCTTATTAAAAACGACATATAGTGACGCAGTGTCTTATTCAAATCTTTCACATTATTGGATCTAATTTTCCTTTGCTTCTATCATGACTTTTTATCTTTCTCTCTAAGTACTCGCATACTCAACATTTCAACGATTTCCAAAAACTAATGTCGAGCAATAAAGGGATGGGAGAGATACACGTGGAAAGGGAACGAATTGTTCTTAAAATGACACTATTTAGTAAAACGAAAAAAGGGGGAAAAAAGGGAAAAGGAAAACAAAAAAGTAGTAAGTTTGTCCTTTCTAAACAAATTCTTTGAAGATAAAGCAACATATGAAAGTGCCAAAACTCTTGAAGAGTGTGATGAATCAATTGGAAAGGAAGGGTAAAAACAAAGTAGATTCAACTTCAACAATGCGTAAAAGATCAAAACTCCAGTGGAAATAATTAAAACAATGAAACGATTTCTTTGGCTTTAAGCTGTCAGCTTGATTAACACATTCTTTAAGGAGGACATCAACCATATAATGGATCCCCCTCCCCCCAACCCGCATTTCTTAATTACCTAGCCTAAATCTATCGAATTACATGTTATAGGTATTGTTGACCTTGGTTTCGGCACGACTGCACAGGTAATGTGGCCAATAGATCCTAACTTCACTCGCGTTTACATAGATAAGCTCATGCACACTTGGATAAACTCTGTTCACAAGAGTAATTTCAATAGATTTAAAAGTCACACAATTTTGAAACATTTTATAACCAAGGAGCGTAACGGTGGTTTTCATCTCGAAGTGGCATACGTTGGTTGCTCTGTTGTGGGTATTTTAACTTTTAGGGATTAAATCATTTATCTTAACAATATTAATCTTTTAAAATGAAATCCTAGAACTCAATATTAAAATCAACCCTACTAATCCTAGTGTAATCCAACTCGATTTTGTTGAATATATAAACAATTAGTATATGCGCCATTAAATTTCACATGAAATTTTAAATAAGTTTAGAATTTACACATTTCTTGGAACGATATTGTTAGGGAGTGTGACGATGATTTTCTAAGTAGTATTCATCGAAATTTTTAATATTTTTGGGATCACTGCTGATTTCACCAAAATTTAAATATTTAATATGTAGTTTTTTAAATCTTAACACATGACTCCAAAATATTAACCATATGAAATAAATTGTAAATGAAAAAAATAATACCATGTTTGGCCTTGCTTTCATTATTTAATTTGTCAAACATAGTATTTGAAGTTACTTCCTGCAATTGCAAAATTTACTTTAAAAAAAATTAAGTACAACCAAATTAATTTTCGACATGCTTCCTTTTTTATTCATTTTCTTTTAATCTCAATCTCATTCTTCCACACTTTATCTAGTACGGAAAAATTCCTTATTTCATCAAATGTGTAAAATACTTAAGTCGCACTTAAAACTCAAGCACTATCATTGAGTTGGCAACTTGGGGAAATATAAACAAAACCATTCAAGATAATATCAATTAATAAATAAATAAAATTAAAAGTATTATTTATCTTACTATCTAGTCTTTGTTTAATTATATATATTCAAGCTCATATAGTTTAAAATCTTGTCCTTTGGATCCACTGTGGGCCATGCCATGCTCCTAAACTTGGTCAAGGTGACTTATTTTCATGCTTATTAGCATGAGAGGGAGAACTTTTCATGCTTATTGTACAATTTTAAATCTTGTTTCTTCGGTCCACCTTTTTTTTTTGTGGACTCGATGTGGGCCATGTCATGCTCTGGAGCACGTTCGTGGTGACTTATTTCAAGCTTGTTAGTATGGAAGAGAAAATGTTTCCTGCTTCTTATACCATTTAATATCTTATTTTTTGGATCAACCATTATCTACAAGCTCCAAATGGGTCATGCCATCCTCGAGCATGTTTGAAATGACTTATTTTCATGCTTACTAGCATGAGAGAAAAAAAAATGTTTGCTTATTATGCAATTTAAAATCTTGTACTTTATATCTACTGCCAGTAAGTATGAGATAAACCACCCCAAAACAACTTTTTAGCCGAATAAGGACCTCAAGTGAATCCGCATTTACACTTGTAAACATGAAAAGTAAATTAAGAGGAATAAGAATGTGAGAATATAAGGACATCTTTCGAATCCCATATTGATGTGGTTTATTAAAAGTAAAGATTAATAAGAAATGAGAAGAAAATTGTTAAGTGGAAAATTAGAAGAAATAATTGAGTAATTACATATGAGTGGAGTGGTTCTCCCCCCATTAAATTCTTTTGTGAATTTCTAATAAATGAATCGAGACAAATTTGCAATCTAATATTATTTATTCTAATTAAACTATGAATATACATAAAAAAAAAAAAAAATCTATGAACATTTCTGTAATTACTTTTTATTGCATCAAAAGCTTTAATATTTGTCGGTCGAACCAAATTATCAATAAATATGCAGAGATCCCATTCCTTAGTCATGACTAAGGCCTTCAAGGGGAAATTTATTCTGAAATGGAATGATATTTAATTGAAGAATGACATTAAACTCTTGTTGGGATCCATCAAAATTAGTTTTTAGGGAAAAATATATTTTAAAATAGTGATTTTTTTTTTTTGAAAAATGTGTGGTTAAAAAAGAAAGAATTTTTTTTAAATTTACATGTAATATTATTTTATCGAAGAACTTGTAACTGAACAGAAGAAAAAGAAAATATATTAAAATTTTAATGGAATCCAAATAATGGTTAAGCCTCTAAGTAATGTGAGAGCCCTTTGGTTTGTAGCTAATTCACTTGATTCGAGACGATTTTTTTCGAGTCGCTAGGCTAAAAGAAGTTTGTTTTACTTGTACTAGAAATCACATGGGATTTGAAAATATGGATATATTTATGGTTATTTGATTCAAATAAAGTATAGTAAATTATTTTTAAATCGATTAATTTGTATTCTTAACTATTGGAAGATCTGGTGACCGCAAATTTTAGTTTTAACTTTTAACTAAAGTATATTTTAGAATATTTATTTTAAGAAAGTTGGCATCAACATATATTTTAACTGTTAGTAATTAATAAAATTGAAAAAAATTTAATCAGTGAAATGAATCAACCATATATTATCCTAAAATACATACAAATATTAATATTAATTGTTTGACTTTGACTTAGAATAAATTCAGATTTTAATTCGTACCAAACGAGCTTTAAATAAGATAATTTGATTAAAAAAATGTATAAAAAAGAAATTTCAACTCTTGCAGAAAGAATTATTAAGGATTTAATAGAGTTGTCTACTTTGCTAAACAAACAGGTATTTACTTGACTCTACAATTTATATAGACTTTTCTTATTAGACATGTTTTCCATGTTAACAAAGTACATAACCTCAAAAGTATAGTTACTTTGCTAGGTTTCTTTTTCATTTTCATTTTCAATTTTTTTTTTTAATTAATGGGTTTTACTAGCCGGACCCTGTCCATCCACGTGGGGTGCCTATCCGGGTGTGGTGCCCCCTATCAAAGAGTGCCACATCGTCTCCTTGGTTCTATTCGAACAACTTTATCTTTTTTTTGTTTGACATATATCTCAACTTGACAAGCCTACTTATCTAGATAAGTCTACTTAAAAGGTTAAACCCTAATCTTAAGGGTCCCCCACCACCCCTACCCTGGAGTATCGTGAGGAAGGTAAATCGCAGGTTATGCCTCTAAGGGTACAGGGTGGAAGGCTGCTTGTACACTTGCACTTATCCAAGAGCCTAATCTATATTTCAGAATTCGAATCCTTGACGCAGTAGCCTCAAGCAAAACTGGATTTCTCCACCCTCTCCTTTTACCACTTGGAGATGTGCCCTGTGGACTATCTAGATAAGTTTACTTGATCTCACATTAGATCATGCCTTTATTTGAGTTTCATTTTTATCAAAATACATTTTTTCTTTCTTTCCTTTTAATTACATATTCTTTAATAAAATAATATTAAAAATAAATTTAAATTTTTTCAATATTTTTCATCCACACATCCTCCAAAAAATCACTATTCCAAAATATATTTTTAACTAACAGTGGGGCTCAAACGAGATGCATATTTTGTAATAATTTAAAAAATGTAACTTTTGAGTGCAATCAAACACATTACCCGTTGATCCGACGTGCTTCTTTCTTCATTCATTTCCTTTTAATCTCAATCATATCCGTCTTTCAATCTTTATCTAGCACGAAAGATTCCTGATTTCATCGAATGTGTAAATATTTAAATCGCACTTAAACACTCTACCGTATAGTCAGCAACTTGGGGAGATATAAACAAAACTGTTCAAGATTAGATAATATCAAGAAATAAAAAATCTAAAGTAATATTTGACATACTATCTAGTCCTTCTAATTCTACGTATTCATCGCATACAATTTAAAATCTTATTTTTCGGTCCACTGCGGGGCAATGCCATTCTCCTGAACATGTATGGAGTGGCTTACTCTCACGCTTATTAGCATGAGAGATAAAACCTTTCATGCTTATTATACGAATTTAAATCTTGTTCTTTCGGTACATCCTTTTTTATGGTAGGCTCGATGTGGCAATGCCATGCTCTTGAGAATGTTTGGGTGATTTATTTATTTATTTATTATTATTATTATTATTTTTTTTT
>NC_036256.1:11543324-11560986 GCF_002742605.1 Olea europaea var. sylvestris | reverse complement strand
CAATTTTGAAACATTTTATAGCTAAGGAGCGTAATGATGGTTTTCATCTCGAAGTGGCATACTTTGGTTGCTCTGTTGTGGGTATTTTAACATTTAGGGATTAAGTCAATTATCTTAATAATATTGATCTTTTAAAATGAAATTCTAGAACTTAGTATTAAAATCAACCCTACTAATCCTAATGTAATCCAACTCGATTTTGTTGAATATATAAACAATTAGTATATGCCCCATTAAATTTCACTTGAAATTTTAAATAAATTTAGAATTTACACATTTCTTGGAATGATATAGTTAGGGAGTGTGATGATGATTTTCAAGGTAGTATACTTCGATTACAGTGTCATTGAAATTTTTAAGATTTTTGGGATCACTTCTGATTGCACCAAAATCTGAATATTTAATCTGTAGTTTTTTAAGTCTTAACACATGACTCCAAAATATTAACCATTTGAATAAAAATTATCACATGAAATAAATTGTATGGAATATAATTAAGCACCCTAATAGTGAAATATATAATATAAGATGTTTGCCAGCTAATAAGTGGTAACATGGAGGACTATGATTTGTTCAAAGAAAGAGCAAAAAGAGTGGGTCCCATTTCATTATCGAATATTTATAGTTAATTTAGTTGGGTTGGCATATTAGCTGTGGCTTTATTTTAGATTCTTTTGAACTTTATTTTTATACTTCTTTAGTAAATGATATAAACTGATACCATGTTTGGCCTTGCTTTCATTACTTAATTTGTCAAACATAACATTTGAAGTTACTTTCTGCAATTGCAAAATTTACTTAAAAAAAAAAAAAATTAAGTACAACCAAATTAATTTTCGACATGCTTCATTCTTTATTCATTTTCTACCCAAATTAAGGAAAGATTGCATTTATTTTTCATCTTTGCGCCTATCCGCCATATCATGGTATCTCAGCGTATCAACGAACTATCTGACAGATTAGGGTCATTCGACTCGAATCCTCCTCCATCACTATCATTGAGTTGGCAACTTGGGAAAATATAAACAAAACCATTCAAGATAATATCAATAAATAAATAAATTAATTAAAAGTACTATTTTATCTTACTATCTAGTCCTTGTTTAATTCTATATATTCAAGCTCATGTAGTTAAAAATCTTGTGATTTGGATCCACCGTGGACCATGCCATGCTCTTAAACATGTTTGAGGTGACTTACTTTCATGCTTATTAGCATTAGAGAGAAAACTTTTCGTGATTATTATACAATTTAAAATCTTGTTTCTTCAGTCCACCTTTTTTTATGGTGGACTCGATATGGGCCATGCCATGCTCTGGAACATGTTTGTGGTGACTTATTTTTAAGCTTATTAGTATGGAAGAGAAAAATTTTCCTGGTTATTATACAATTTAATATCTTATTTTTTGGATCAACCATTATATGCAAGCTCCAAGTGAACAATCCCGTGCTCGAGCATGTTTGAAATGACTTATTTTCATGCTTACTAGTAGGAGAGAATTTTTTTTTTTTTTAATGCAATTTAAAATCTTGTTCTTTCTATCCACCTTTCCAATAGCAGCTTGATATGGGACATGCCATGCTCGTGAGCATGTTTGGAGTGGCTTACTCTCTCATGCCAGTAAGTATGAAATAAACCACCCCAAAACGACTTTCTAACTGAATAAGAACCTCAAGTGCATCCACGTTTACACTTGTAAATATGAAAAGTAAATTAAGAGGAATAAGAATGTGAGAATATAAGGACATCTTTTGAATCCCATATTGATGCGGTTTATTAAAAGTAAAGATTAATAAGAAATGAAAAGAAAACGCATTAATATTTGCCTGTCAAAGCAAATTATCAAGAAATAGGCAGAGATCCCATTCCTTAGTCATGACTAAGGCCTTCAAGGTAGTGGCGGATTCAGTACTTGACGAGCACTCGTGTCCGCGTGTGCTGATCCCCCGGGAGCCTTTATTTTATTTTTTTTATCGAGAGTAGATAAACTTTTAGGATATATTAATGGTAATTCAACTTTATTTCAACCCTTTCTTCTATCCAAGTTGGTTAGCGCTTGCATGTGCATCTTAAAAGTCTTGGGTTCAAAATTTTTGTCAACCAATTTATTGTGCTACATTTTTAGTTATACAATTTTTACCAAAAAATATTGTAATAGGTAAGGCACTAGAGGGGATTCAAACTTGTGAGTTCTTGTTAAAAATTTTGAAAGTTTGACCGTTATGACACTTGTCCAGTTGGGATGCTTGATTTAACAAAATAATATATGTTAGATTTTATTAGATTTAATGCAATTATAAATATTCGAATCTGTACTCTTCCTTTGAATTATATAAAGCAACAATGTCATTTGCTAAGTAAGGTTTTTTTATTATAACAGAATTATATATGTTTAACTTTAACAAAATAATTGATTTATTTAAATTTTAAACCTTGTTTGATTCCCATTTATTTTAGAGTACATTTTTCTTTCTCTTATTTTCGATCATACATTCTTTAATAAATAATATTACACTCAAATTTAATTTTTTTTTCTTATTTTTAACTGCACGTTCTCTATCAAATTACTATTTAAAAATACATTTTTTTGCAAAAAAAAGACATCAAACGAGCTCTTAATATTTTATTACGGTCAATGATCAACAGCCGCCCGTGCTAACTCAACATCTTGGATTCGCCACTGCTTGAAGGGGAAATTTATTCTGAAATGGAATGATATTTCATTGAAAAATGACATTAACCTCCTGCTTGGGCTCCATTAAAATTGGTTTTTGGAGGAAAATATATTTTAGAATAGTGATCTTTTGGAGAATGTGAGATTAAAAAAAGGAAAGAAAAATTTTAAATTTACATGTAATATTATTTTGTAATGTTATTTTATCTAAGAACTAGAGAAGGCTGCGCAACTAAACTCCGACCTGGAAGCATAAATTTTTCAACTTTATGTTTGGCGTGGGGGAGGGAAAGAGAAGAAGAAGTCATTTTTCATTCTTTTTTTTTATTATTTAAATTTTTTAATTGTTTAATGTGGTAAATAAAAGTTGCCATTTTGCTCTTTTAAAACTGATTAAAAGGTGATCAAAGTTTATTTTGATAGTTAACTGAAAGAACTTTTGACAAAAATCATCCAAAAGAGCCTCACATGCAACGTTTGGAAAGGTTAGGAATAACGACTACAATATACGAAAAGTTTGGAGAAAGTCTGCTAATGTTTCAAAAGTTTGAAATTTCTGCTACAATTATCCTATTTTAAACGAGGCCAAAGACCTTTTCAAGGAATGACAACTTACATAATATTTAACAAAATAATATATGTTAGATTTTATTAGATTTAATGCAATTATAAATATTCGAATCTGTACTCTTCCTTTGAATTATATAAAGCAACAATGTCATTTGCTAAGTAAGGTTTTTTTATTATAACAGAATTATATATGTTCAACTTTAACAAAATAATTGATTTATTTAAATTTTAAACCTTGTTTGATTCCCATTTATTTTAGAGTACATTTTTCTTTCTCTTATTTTCGATCATACATTCTTTAATAAATAATATTAAACTCAAATTTAATTTTTTTTTCTTATTTTTAACTGCACGTTCTCTATCAAATTACTATTTAAAAATACATTTTTTTGCAAAAAAAAGACATCAAACGAGCTCTTAATATTTTATTACGGTCAATGATCAACAGCCGCCCGTGCTAACTCAACATCTTGGATTCGCCACTGCTTGAAGGGGAAATTTATTCTGAAATGGAATGATATTTCATTGAAAAATGACATTAACCTCCTGCTTGGGCTCCATTAAAATTGGTTTTTGGAGGAAAATATATTTTAGAATAGTGATCTTTTGGAGAATGTGAGATTAAAAAAAGGAAAGAAAAATTTTAAATTTACATGTAATATTATTTTGTAATTTTATTTTATCTAAGAACTAGAGAAGGCTGCGCAACTAAACTCCGACCTGGAAGCATAAATTTTTCAACTTTATGTTTGGCGTGGGGGAGGGAAAGAGAAGAAGAAGTCATTTTTCATTCTTTTTTTTTATTATTTAAATTTTTTAATTGTTTAATGTGGTAAATAAAAGTTGCCATTTTGCTCTTTTAAAACTGATTAAAAGGTGATCAAAGTTTATTTTGATAGTTAACTGAAAGAACTTTTGACAAAAATCATCCAAAAGAGCCTCACATGCAACGTTTGGAAAGGTTAGGAATAACGACTACAATATACGAAAAGTTTGGAGAAAGTCTGCTAATGTTTCAAAAGTTTGAAATTTCTGCTACAATTATCCTATTTTAAACGAGGCCAAAGACCTTTTCAAGAAATGACAACTTACAGAATTTGTCTAAAATTATACAATTATCCTATTTTAAACGAGGCCAAAGACCTTTTCAAGGAATGACAACTTACATAATACGTCTAAAATTAGGAGCCTTTTGAAAGTTCAAATGAAAAGTGTTTTAAAAGTTAAAAATACTGTATAAAGTCAAGTAAGACTTTTTAATTGAAAAATGATATTATTAAAGCTGACATAAAATAAAAAATTTATATAAGATGGCCCTTTCTGAATAAAAAGTAACCTACAATATCATATCTTGAAAACTTAATTCACATTTAATAGAATACAAATTCATGGTTAATTTTGTATTAACATCAAATTATGTATCAATAGCTATTAAGGCTTTGTAACCACCAATTCAAATACAAATTACTATGAAATTAAAGAAAACTGAAACCGATGAATTGTTATAACAATTTCACATTCAACTTTTTCCAACGATTTTATTGGGGTAGAGATTGTTCCCCTCCCCCAACTCCCATCCCCTTTGTTTTACATGGTATAGTTTCTTTTGCTGTTTGAAAAATGTCAAAAGCATTTTATAAGGTCCTCAACTCAGGTTCAATATGAGTTCAACTTATGAGATCAAGGAAATTACACAACATAGGCCATAGAAGGAAACAGAAAAGTGGTTGGGTTTTATTTTTTAGGACAACAGAATTGGACATCAAATTTTGGGTAATCCATTATACGATTGAGAAAATAATAGAATTTTCTTCAATGAATGTAAAAGAATTTTTAATTTGACGAAATGATAGCTAAGGAGTGTAGCAGTAGTTCATGAAATAATATAATTTTTGTCACAGTCATATTGACACTTCTAGTTCCTCTAATTTCTAGTTTTTGAAATTTCATCATGTTTTATGACCATATCAAGGAGATAAATTAGCTAAACTAATATAGTTAAGGATAAATATAAAATTCAAATATTTCGTTATCATATGCAAGATTGTTTTCAAAATTTTTAAAACCGTAATTAATTGTAAAATACATGTGTAGTTCATGCCGTTACGCTAAATAGTACACATTAATACAAGATACAATACATATCAAATATTGAAAAATTATATTTGTTCAAAGAATAATGCTATTTGCAATCGCTCATTATTGTAGTCACCTTACGTAACTTACATCATCAAATTACTAACCGTCACTTATATATCACGTATGACGACCATATCAGTGTGCGACTGCAAATAGTATTATTCTTATTCAAACGTTCAAACATTATATCGAAGTCCCACATATGTTTGTCTAATTATTTCTAGAAGTGGTCATGCCACGTTGGCATTGACCAAATCAACTTTTTTAAAACAGAAAATAAGCATTTTTGTCAGGCAAGTAGCCCGAAAGCCTCTAACCTTGACTGGGTCGAGAGATAGGGCCCAATCCAACCCGAAAGTCATCCAATTGAAAATCACTCAAATCCAGATCAGCCGCCTTGCGACCACATCTCATTTAATCTTATTTTATATACTAGTTTAGGCTCCGTGCAATGCACGGATTGTAGTATTTGAATAGTGATATTAGCGTTTTGAATGTTAATAATTGTATAAAATAAATTATGTTCAAAGCGGGAGGAGTAATGAACAAGTTTTTAATTAGGAAACTGTTGAACAAAGATATGTTTTTATATTCGTAAAAATTGGGATCTTCTTGATTGTTTCTGTTATCCTTTTGAAAGTGTATGTTTTGGTTGGATAGAAATGGAGATCTAGAAGTAAAACACAAATTGAGAAAAAGCAAGAGGCACCATTTAGCACTTATATACTACATCTAATGTTTTTTGAAAATAATAATTGGTACAATGCAACAATTAATGTAATCAAATTTTATCATTGTCTCCAGGGATTTTTTTTAATCTTTTTATTATTATTATTTTTTTTTAGCATGAATAGTCAACAAAGGCAGCTACAATTAATGCAATCAAATTTCATCATTCTCTCCAAGGATTTTTTTTTTTTTTTGTATGAATAGTGCATAACAAGTTCACCTACAGTACAAGACGAGATCAGTGTGAAACCTCTGCCTCAAGATGAATAGTGATGCAGCCATCCTCTCTTTTAATGTAAAGGAGGATAAAGAATTTGGTTTAGTAATTCGAAGTCAATTCAGCTTTTAATGCAAGGACAGGGTAGACACTTGAATTTGTGGGTCCAGTGGGGAGATCGGGCCCAGCTTAATTTCCTCTTAGAGTTAAGTAGTTAACAGATTGGAAAAGCATTTGGATCAGGGCCCGCATTTCTTATGAAATTCACAGGTTGTAACCTTTCCAATTTAGTTTTAAAATTTGAACTAAAGCATTTTTTAAAAATATTTTCCGTTATTTTGACATGCATAAGAACTTGGAATCAATTCATAAGTTATGAACGTGTCATTTGAAATTTAAAGTAAGTTGACATTTCTCTTTCACGAAATCAATCTGATATGAAATCAAAAGTATTGATCAAAATACATGATTACATAAAAAATATCTTTCTTATTTTCTGTTAAATTGGTATCGATGTTCTAAATCTTCAACTATATTTGAAAACGAAACAATACTTTGTGGATCTTTTGACATGAAAACGTAATTATTAAATATCTCTGATAAATTTTTTATGGTTATTTTCACAATATTTTTATTTTTATCAAAGAGTTTTTGACGGTTGGATATGGAACTCTGACCCACTTGGGGTGTGGATGTTTAATATTTGAAGATCCAGGACAAGCGATTTCTCTGTTTTTTATTTTTGATATATAATACAAAATTATTTCAATAGATGTCAAAACTAAGCAAAATTTTTGGTGCAAATAGTAGAAAACAAAACTTTAAAGCTAACTGTGTCAAGGTAGAAAGGATAAAATTTAACAATTATACTAAGCTTATTAGTATTTAACTCTTTTATGGGTTGGATAGCTTATTTCAAAAGGTTTTTATGACGAATAAAATATCAATTTTAATCTTATTAAAAAATAAATAAATAAATAAATAAATATATATATATATATATATATATATATATCTTATTTCAAATCTTTCACATTATTGGGTCTAATATTCCTTTGCTTCTATCACGACTTTTTTTATCTTTCTCTCTAAGTACTCACATACTCAACATCTCAACGATTTCCAAAACTAATGTCGAGCAATAAGGGGATGGCAGAAATACACGAGGAAAGGGAACGAATTGTTCTTAAAATGATACTCTTTAGTAAAATGAAAAAAGGGAGAAAAAAGGGAAAAGGAAAAAAAAATTAGTAAATTTGTCCTTTCTAAACAAATTATTTGAAGATAAAACAACATATGAAAGTGCCAAAACTCTTGAAGAGTGTGATGAATCAATTAGAAGGGAAGGGTAAAAAACAAAGTAGATTCAACTTCAACAATGCGTACAAGATCAAAACTCCAGTGGAAATAATTAAAACAATGAAACGATTTCTTTGGCTTTAAGCTGTCAGCTTGATTAACACATTCTTTAAGGATGACATCAAGCATATAATGGCTCCCCCTCCCCCCTCCCCCAACCCGCATTTCCTATTTACCTAGCCTAAATCTATCGAATTACATATTATAGGTATTGTTGACCTTGGTTTCGGCACGATTGCACGGGTAATGTGGTCAGTAAATCCCAACTTCACTCATGTTTACATAGATAAGCTCATGCACACTTGGATAAACTATGTTCACAAGAGTAATTTCAATAGATTCAGAAATCACACAATTTTGAAACATTTTATAATCAAGAAGCGTAACGGTGGTTTTCATCTCAAAGTGGCATACGTTGGTTGCTCTGTTGTGAGTATTTTAACTTTTAGGGATTAAATCATTTATCTTAACAATATTGATCTTTTAAAATGAAATCCTAGAACTCAATATTAAAATCAACCCTACTAATCCTGGTGTAATTCAACTTGATTTTGTTGAATATATAAACAATTATTATATGCCCCATTTAATTTCACTTCTAATTTTAAATAAATTCAGAATTCATACATTGCTTGAAATGATATAGCTAGGGAGTGTGACGATAAATTTTTGAAGCAGTATACTTTGATTACAGTGTCATTGAAATTTTTAAGATTTTTGGGATCACTGCTGATTTCACCAAAATCTGAATATTTAATCTCTAGTTTTTTAAATATTAACACATGACTCCATAGTATTAACCATATGAATATAAATTAACATATGAAATAAATTTTATGGACTATGGAATATAATTAAGCACCCTAATAGTGAAATATATAATATAAGATGTTTGCTAGCTAATAAGTGGTAACATGGAGGAGTATGATTTGTTAGAAGAAAACTTTTGATGATAAAGAGAAAAGAGCACTGGGTCCCATTTTATTATCGGATCTCTATAGTTTTGGGTTGGCATATTAGCTGTGACTTAATTTTAGATTCTGTTGTATTTTTATTTTTATACTTCTTTAGTAAGTGATATAGACTAATACCATGTTTGGCCCTGCTTTCATTACTTAGTTTGTCAAACATAATATTTGAAGTTACTTTCTGCAATTGCAAATTCTACATAATAATAATAATAATAATAATAATAATAATAATAATAATAATAATAATAATTAAAAAATTTAAGTACAACCGAACTGATTTTCGACATGCTTCCTTTTATATTCATTTTCTTTTTATCTCAATCTCATTGTTCTTCCAAACTTTATCTAGTACGGAAAAATTCCTTATTTCATCGAATGTGTAACATACTTAAGTCGCACTTAAAACTCAAGCACTATCATTGAGTTGGCAACTTGGGGAAATATAAACAAAGCCGTTCAAGATAATATCAATAAATAAATAAATAAATAAATGTATTATTTATCTTACTATCTAGTCTTTGTTTAATTCTATATATTCAAGCTCATATAGTTTAAAATCTTGTCCTTTGGATCCATTGTGGGCCATGCCATGCTCCTAAATTTGTTTGAGGTGACTTACTTTCATGCTTAATAGCACGAGAGAGAACTTTTCATACTTATTGTACAATTTAAAATCTTGTTTCTCCGGTCCACCTTTTTTCACGGCTGGACTTGATGTGGGCCATGCCATGCTCTGGAGCATGTTTGTGGTGACTTATTTCGAGCTTATTAGTATGGAATAGAAAATTTTTCCTGCTTATTATACCATTTATTATCTTATTTTTTGGATCAACCATTATCTGCAAGCTCCAAGTGGGCCATGTCATGCTTGAGCATGTTTGAAATGACTTATTTTCATGCTTACTAGTGTGAGAGAAATTTTTTTTTATGTTTATTATGCAATTTAAAATCTTGTTCTTTGTGTCCACCTTTCTAAAAACAACTTGATATGGGACATGCCGTGAGCACGTTTGGAATGACATTTCATTGAAGAATGACATTAAACTCTTGTTTGAGCTCCATTAAAATTAGTTTTTAGGGGAAAATATATTTTAGAATAGTGATTTTTTTTTCCTTTTTGAAAAATGTGTGGTTAAAAAAAAAAACTTGAATTTACATGTAATATTATTACTTTATCTAAGAACTCGTGCCTGAAAAGAAGAAAAAGAAAATATATTAAAATTTTAATGGAGTCCAAATAGTTGTTGAGCCTCAAAGTAATGTGACGTGATTTGAAAATATGGAATTATTTATGGTTATTTGATTCAAATCAAGTATAGGTAATTATTTTTAAATTGACTAATTTGTATTCTTAACTATGGGAAGATCTGGTGACGGCAAGTTTTAACTTCTAACTAAAGTATATTTGAGAATAATTATTTTAAGAAAGTTGTCATCAACATATATTTTGACTGTTAGTAATTAATAAAATTGAAAAAATTTAATCAATGAAATGAATCAACCATATAGTATCCTAAAATACATACTAGTAATATAATACAAAATAATTTCACATTTAAAGCTTATTATTATTATTTTTTTAACAAGAAGTATTGCCAATCTGATTTACCTTTTCATTTGGACCGCTCACCGTAGTCCAACCATGCTACGACCTTGGTTCATAATCTAAGCAACTTGATATGAGAAATTACATTAAATAAGATTATTTGATTAAAAATTTTTATAAAAATAAATTTTAACTTTTGCAGAGAGAATTATTAGGGATTTAATGGAGTTGTTTACTAGAAAACTTGATAGAGGAAAATGTGTTGAAAAAAAAAAAAAAAAAAAAAAACGCTAGCAAAGTAACTATACTTTTGAGGTTAAGTACTTTGTTAATGTGGAAAACATGTCTAAGAAGAAAAGTCTATATAAATCAAGTAAATATCTGTTTTATTTTTTTTTATTATTATTTTTTATGAGTTTTGCTAGATAGAAAGGGCCATGTGGACCTTGTCCATCTGGGGCGCCGATGTGGTGCCCCCTTTTGGCGGGGTGCCTGTCGAGGTACAACGTCCCCAGAGGCACCCCGCCTACAGGGGAAGCCACATCACCCCCTTGTTCGAATAGCTTTATTCTTTTTTATTGAACTCGACTTGACAAGCCTACTTATCTATGATAAGTCTACTTGATCTTAATATTAGATCATGCCCTTATTTGAGTCCATTTTTATCAAAATACATTTTTTTTCTTTTTTCTTTTTAATCGCACATTTTTCAATAAAATAATATTAAATGTAAATCGAAAATTTTTCATATTTTTTCAACCACACATCCTCCAAAAAATCACAATTTCAAAATACATTTTTAAATAAAAATGGGGTTCAAACAAGATGCATATTTTGTAATAATCTAAAAAATGTAATTTTTGAGTGCAATCAAACAAATTATTTGTTGATTCGAAGTGCTTCTTTCTTCATTCATTTCCTTTTAATCTCAATCATATCGGTTTTTCAATCTTTATCTAGTACAAAATATATTTAAATCGCACTTAAACACTCTACCGTATAGTTGGCAACTCCGGGAAATATAAACAAAACTGTTCAAGATTGAATAATATCTCAAGAAATAAAAAAAAATAAAGTAATATTTACTGTCTAATCCTTTCTAATTCTACATATTCATCCCATGCAATTTAAAATCTTGTTTTTTGGTGCACTGCGGGGCCATGCCATTCTCCTGAACATGTATGAAGAGGCTTACTTTCATACTTATTAGCATGAGAGATAAAACCTTTCATGCTTATTATATGAATTTAAATCTTGTTTTTCGGGACATTTTTTTTTTTTTTTCCGGTAGGCTCGATGTGGCAATGCCATGCTCTTGAGAATGTTTGGGTGATTTGTTTTCTTGCTTATTAGTATGTGAGAGAGAAAAGTTCCACGCTTATTATACAATTTAAAATCTTCTTCCTAGGGTCCATCATTTTTTTAAAATTTTTTTCTTTATCGCAAGCTCCACGTGGCCATGCCATACTCTTGAATATGTATGTAGTGACTTATTTTCATGCTTACTAGCATGATAAAGAAAATGTTTCTTATTTATTATACAGTTTAAAATTTTGTTCTTTGAGTTCGCATTTTTAACAGTAGGCTTGATGTGGGCCATGTCATGCTCTAAGAATGTTTGAAGTGTCTTACTTTCTCGTGTTAATAGACATGAAATAAGTCACCCCAATTGGCGGTCGAGCTGAATAAGGGCCTCAAGTGAGATCCATATTTACAAATGGTAAGTAAACTAAGAGGGATAAAAATGTGAGAATGTGAGGGTATATTTCAAATCCCATTTGACATGGTTTATTAAAAGTAAATATTAATAAGAAATGAAAAGAAATTTGTTAAGTGGAAAATTGAAAGAAATAATTGAGTGATTCCTATAGTGGAGTGGTTCTCCCTATTAAATTTTTTGTGAATTTCTAGTAAATGGATCGAGAAAATATGTAATCCAATATTAATTATTCTCAGTAAACTAAGAATATAAGCTAAAAAAATCAATGAATATATTTTTAATTACTTTTTATTGTATCAAACACTTTAATTTTATCATAATCACTCAATTATATTGATTGTTTGGGCTTTCGCTCTGTCCATTTTAGTACTCTGCATTACGTACACATAGAACTCAATCATTTCAACTCGATGGCCGGCATGGTTGAGTTATCAATTTTTCCGAGATTGGTATGTAAAAATAACTAGTAAGTCATTCTGTCCCAATTTTTACTCTGTTTATACTGGTGAATCACAATAAATGTCTATTGAACTCAATTATCAAAAAGTTTTTAACGGTTGGAGATGGAACATTGACCTAGTCGGGTTGTGGATGTTTAATATTTGACGATCCAGAACATGTCGATTCCTCTATTATTATTTTTTTATCTTTGAAATATAATAAAAAATTGTTTTGATAGATGTCAAAACTAAGCAAAAATTTTGGGGGCAAATAGTAGAAAACAAAACTTTAAAGCTAACTTTATCAAGGTAAAGGGGATAAAATTTAACAATTTTACCAAGCTTATTAGCATTTAACTCTTTTATGGGTTGGATAGCTTATTTCAAAAGGTCTTTATGTCAAGTACGTACACACGCGCGCGGGCGCGCGCACGCACACACATATATATTTGATGCAGTATCTTACTCAAATCTTTCACATTATTGGGTCAGATCTTGCTTTGCTTCTATCAAGACTTTTTCTCTTTCTCTCTTAGTACTTGCATACTCAACATCTCAACGATTTCCAAACTAATGTCAAGCAATAAGGGAATGGGAGAGATGCACGAGGAAAGCGAACAAATTGTTCTTAAAATAACACTATTTTAGTAAAAAGAAAAAGGAAAAAAAAAAGCAGTAAATTTGTCCTTTCTAAACAAATTCTTTGAAGATAAAGCAACATATGATAGTGCCAAAACTCTCCAAGAGTGTGATGAATCAATGGGAAAGGAAGGGTAAAAACAAAGCAGATTCAACTTCAACAATTCGTACAAATCAAAACTAGCATCTAGTGGAAATAATTAAAACAATGAAATGATTTCTTTGGCTTTAAGCACTGTTAGCTTGATTAACACATTCTTTTAAAGGGAAAATAAAACATATAATGCTCCCCCAACCCAACTCGCATTTCCTATTTAGCTAGCCCAAATCCATCGAATTACATTTTATAGGTATTGTTGACCTTAGTTTCGACACGATTGCATAGGTAATGTGGTCAATAGATTCTAATTGCACTCACGTTTACGTAGATAAGCTCATGCACACTTGGATAAACTCTGTTCACAAGAGTAATTTCAATAGATTCTGCAATTTTGAAACATTTTATAGCTAAGTAGTGTAATGATGGTTTTCATCTCGAAGTGGCATACTTTGGTTGCTCTGTTGTGGGTATTTTAACTTTTAGGGATTAAGTCAATTATCTTAACAATATTCATGTTTTAAAATGAAATCCTAATACTCAATATTAAAATCAACCCAACTAATCCTAGTGTAATCCAACTCGATTTTGTTGAATATATAAACAATTATTATATGCCCCATTTAATTTCATTTGTAATTTTAAATAAATTTAGAATTCACACGTTGCTTGAAATGATATAGCTAGGGAGTGTGACGATGATTTTTCGAAGTTGTTTACTTTGATTACAATGTCATCGAAATTTTTAAGATTTTTGGGATCACTGCTGATTTCACCAAAATCTGAATATTTAATCTGTAGTTTTTTAAATATTAACACATGACTCCAAAATATTAACCATATGAATATAAATTAACATATGAAATAAATTGTATGGACAATGGAATATAATTAAGCACCCTAATAGTGAAATATATAATATAAGATGTTTGCTAGCTAATAAGCGGTAACATGGAGGACTATGATTTGTTCGAAGAAAACTTTTGACGATAAAGAGAAAAGAGCACTGAGTCCCATTTTAACATCGGATCTTTATAGTTAATTTAGTTGGGTTGGCATATTAGCTGTGACTTTATTTTAGATTCTTTTGTACTTTATTTTTATATTTCTTTAGTAAATGATATAAACTAATACCATGTTTGGCCTCAAATTGGGTGAAGAAATAATTTGCAAAATTGGACATCGAAAATGGTCATGCACAACCTGTTCAATATAATGGCTAGCTCAAAATTCAAGGTAATATTTGATTTGAATGACCATTTTCTTGAAGCTTCTATACTTCAATACAATTGACCTTTACAAAACAAGGCCGATGTCATGCTTTGATGATGATTTCAATTTTGTATTTCTATCACCACTTTACATCCATAAGATAAGTGTTGGTTTGCTTCATTCTTACCACTAGTTCATCGAGTTATTATTTGTGATGAGATTGCTAGAATTATTTGTGAGGTAGACACCATAAAATTATGTTGTAAACTGCTGCAATTTGCCTTACTAGAGATTAAAAAATTTAAGTCTTGAGGTTTCCGAACACTACTAAAAGTAAGTATTCCAATATGCACGTAAATTGCTTAACCGAACCCCCCAACCGACCTTGGTAAAATTGAAGAGTCGATGAGCTCATAAGTCCTCGTACCTTGTGGCTAGTTCATGATTTTGTCATCTTATAAGGCGAGCATTAGCTCCTGTTTTTCTCATAATGGGAGGTGAGTCTTAGCTCGTGGTTGTCTTATTATAGAAGGCGAGTCTTAGCTCGTGTTTTTCTCATTATGGAATGTGAGCATTATCTCGTAGTTTTCTTATTGTTGGAGGCGAGTCTTAACTCGTGGTTTTTATATTATCGAAGGTGAACCATAGCTCATTATTTTCTCACTATTGAAGTCAAGCCCTAACTTGTGGACTTTTTATTATTAACATTAGCGTAAGGTCGTGCTCCATACATGCAGCTAATACTTTAACATTAACATAAAGTCGTGCTTCGCGCATATAGCTAAATCATTTCTAGCACTTTAGTGTAAGGCCGTGCCCTGAGCATGCGGCTAAATAACATAAGACCGTGCCCCGAACATGCAGTTAAAACATACATTTAGCATAAAGGCCATTCCCTCCCTCCCTGCATGCAGCTAAATCATCTCTAAAAATTTAGCATAAGGTCGTGCCCCAAGTATATAGCTAAAGCATACAATTAGCATAAGGGCATGGCCCGTGCAAGCAGCTAAATCATCTTACACTCCCAAATCTTGTCCCGAACAAGCACTTTTAAGTTTTGCCCTGCGCAAGTACCCTAAGCATTACCTTATGCATACAACTCAAAATTTCAGCCCCAAGTAAAAATCCCGACCATATTTTTCCATCCCGAGCTTGATAGGCATAATTTTTTCTTTAAATTCCAGACACAGAGCTCAGGATAATTATTTTCAAATATGCTCAGGCCCTATTCTCGAACTCAATACATTGTCAAAATCTCAGCCAAAGAGCTTGGAATAATTATATTTAGAATAGGAGCGAGCTTGTGCTTGAGCTTAGTTTCTTATATAAATCTTTTCCTATTCATCGAACTCTTTCATTTCAAAATTTTTAACAAAGCCTGAGCTCGAGCCCCTTCTTTTCAAATTTTAAACAAAGAAGTGATCCAACCCCTTACTTTCAAAATTTTTAATAAAGTTCGAGGTCGATTTCTTTCATTTCAAATTTTTGGCAAAGCTCGAACTCCTATCTTTCAAATTTTTAATAAGGTCGGGTCGACCCCCTTCCTTTGAAAATTGTTAACAAGATCAGGGTTGAGTCCATTCCTTTCGAATTTCAAATAAGGTATGGGTCTAGCACTTCTTTTCAAAATTTTTAACAAGTCTCAAGATTGAGTTCATTCCTTTCAAAATTTTAAAATAGTCAAAACTTGCTCTGGGCCTATCAACTCGACATGAACATGCCTATTTTTGAAACCAATATACTTATGCATCTCATGTCAGAAATTCCCGCATTGTGCATGAGCTCTTGACATGGATGCACAGGGACCTATGATGTGTACAAAAGTTGTAGCTCGATCTCGAGCCTTCACGCACGCCCGAGGTGTTTACCCCGAGCATACATATTCCCCAAAACCCTCATAAAATGTGGTTAGGCCTGACCTCTATGTTTGGGTTGCTATGATCGAGCCCTATTAAGGTCGGGCTCACATACTCAAAATATTACCCTTCATGCCCTTATCTCGTACCTTTTATATGTTTTAGTCCTTCCATAACTCAAATGCTGTACATTCATCCTTATCCAAATATCTAACATATTGTCGTCCAAGTTAAAACTTCAAGAGGTAATTGTAGTATAACTCAATCACTATATATGATAAGGATAATGACTATTGGTAGTTGAATCATTTTACAACTCTACCACCAACATCTATAAATACATGACCAAAGATTATTATTTAGGTACGTTTTACATGGTGAAATAAAATCAAAATGGATGGCCGTGATGATACTAGGTATAGAGTTGGGTGGCCATTATGAAACAAAATTAAGATTGCCTGTTTGTCTTCTATTGTGGAAAAAATATAGAGTTTTGAATAATATTTTTTGAAAAATGTGTGGTTGAAATTTAGGGTGTGTTTAAGCCTCTTTAATTTTAAAAAAAAAATTGTGAAAAGTAGATTGATAGAGAATTTCTGGTTAAAAAAAAGGAAAATTTTTTGATTGACGTATAATATTATTTTAATGAAAAATATGTGGTTAAAAATAGTACTTTAGAAAAAATAACGTGGTAGAATGTAAAATAATGGGTGACAAACAGGGGCTTAAAAGAAATTTTATTGATTTGTGTGTAAATTATTTTATTGTGTGAATGTGTAGTGGAGAATGTTACTTTATTTAATTTATTAAAGGATGACAAACAAAAGCCTAAATTGAGTTCTATCATGATGACACTAAGTATAAAATTGAGTAGTCATTGATGAATCTAACCCTTAAGAATGCTATTGTCTTGGTACCAATTAAAATACTGTTATCGTAAAACCGTTATTTTTCACGTCCCATTTCCATGCTAGCCAAGTCGAGCCAGCTTAAAAAACATTTCATCTGGACTCCGTCAATCCTATTAGGCCATTAATAAAAGTTTAAGCGAGTTTATCTATAACTAATAACAAACAGGTTCTTAAAATGATTAATTAACACATAATGTTATTACCTCTCTCTATTATTGTGAAAAACGACATTACCTTTCATTTTTTAACATTTTCATCCATATTTTCGCATTTCATTGCTCAAAAAGTTCATTTTCAATCATTTTCTCAACTAAAAGGCGTGAAATGACGAATATACCAATCTATTAAAACAAAACAAAAAGAAAAGAAAGGACTAATTGTAATTATAATCCCACTTTTTTTAAAGTGAAAAAGAGTCTTAAATAAATTAATAAAAGAGTAATTAGTACAGAATATCCCTATCTTTCACTATTACTGTAAAAAAGGTCCAAATATTTCATTTTTGGCATTTTCACCCTTTAGTACACATTTGATTGTGCAAACCATCATTTCTATCAATTTTCATAAAATTTCTTAATAAA
>NC_036256.1:11531090-11532295 GCF_002742605.1 Olea europaea var. sylvestris | reverse complement strand
CCAAATTGACTAGGGCTACGTTTGGACATTCTTAAAAAATTCACTAAAAAGTAAGTATCGCCATTAATTAAGTAGAAATGATCTAATATCCACGGTGAGTATGAATTATAATGCGGCAACATCTAGTGTTCCTTGTAACACCTATGTTGCTATGCTCTCGATGGACATTATAACTCATGTCCACCATAGGCATTAGATCAAAACAGATTAATCAAATTGACAAGCATTATTCTTATTCTAAAGAATTCTTACAACCTATTTTTTTAAAAAATATCTTATAAATTAATATTTTCGAAAAATAAAATATAAGTACTTATATATATTAGCAAGATTATATTAAAATAACAGTGCGTAAAAATCAATTGAGAGTGTTTGATAAATGTGTTTTAAACACTTATTTGGCGTCTAAGGGCAGACCTGAGTTCTTAATAATTTCAGATCAGCTTGCAAGATTTGTACTTATTTAAAGATGTCTAATAACTATGACAATTGGGAGAGATTGGTGGAAGCTGTGCTTGATAGAGAGGAACTACGTCGAATTGCTTTATTAGATGAATCGAGGAAATCCAGCTTCAACTCCGTTTCATTCTCCGGTTTCAGTTTTGGGTCAACTTCTAATACAGTAGTAGATGACTGGAATTTGGACATATTTCAACCATTTGATCATCATCAGGAGGACATAATGATCTCTACATCAGTTAGCCTCTGGGAAATGAATCCGAGGCAAATCTGCATCAGGTAAGTTGTGTTATTGTTGTTTGTTAGAGAAATTTGCATTTCACTATACTTCCTATTTTTACTGCATATGAATTCCTCATAACACATTCTGTTCATTATATATTTATGAAATTAACTTCAACAGTTCATGTTGTTCACATTTAAACTTTCTAGAAAAAACGAATCCAGGATATACTGAAGATATAAATTTAAGCTATATGAATCGCAGCACACTGAAGTTCAAATGGAATTAATGAATCGCAGCTGTTATAGAAGACCTCTCTCTTCGAACTTTGCATATTGAACATTGAATCATTTACTTTTGGTTTGTTTATGAAATCATTTATGGTTGGGGATGAAATGACAGTTTTTTTATTTTAACCGTCAATGCCAAGTATATATCTTTACAAAAGCCTGTCAAAGATCATGTTCCTGTAGCAGATCTGTGTAAACCCCTTGATTTTAACTTTTGATGACCATAAAGGAAG
>NC_036256.1:11526080-11530990 GCF_002742605.1 Olea europaea var. sylvestris | reverse complement strand
CCTAATAAACTTTCCTTTTACAACAATCAATTTAATATTAATTTTTAAAAGTATAATCTATACAAAATTTATGGCGGAACATGAAGAATGGTGCTACAAATTGAATTAGTAAAATAAAAGCAATTGAATTCAAAAAATGATTTATGAAAATGAATATATAATTTTATTGATGAATATTGAACAATCTTTTTGACTTTTTTGAGTAGTAACTTTGACTTAAATAAAAATTTGAATAGTTTACTATTCTTGAAAAGAAGATAATACAACATCGGTTCAATATCATTTTGATCCTCGGCCCTTTTCCTCATCCAGGTCAATCATAGGTCTATTTTCAAAATAATAGTAATATTATTTTATTAGAAATGTATGGTTAAAAATATGATATAAAAAAATATATTTTGGATAAAATTAAGTCCAAACACAGGCTTATTTTTTAATAATATATTTTCAAAAAAAATAAAATTTAAAAAATTTATTATTAAAAAATTGGTTCACTCCCGCAAAAGCAGAAAACAAAATGGGACAAATCAATTATGCGCCTCTGCCAATGAAATTGAACCGCGATGATATCATAGGTTCCTGAATTGTAACTTTCCCGATTCAAACCCTAACCCTAATCCTACGCGCCTAAAATGGATCCTCCGACCAAGATCGAAGACCCTCGAGCTGACGCCAATGGCGACAACAACCACGTTTCCAAGAAGCCGAAGCTTTCCTTCATATCTGAACCCGAAATTCGGCAAGAGTTTGCCCATCACAAGCCTGGCATCGCCCGTATAAATAACGGCAGCTTTGGAAGCTGCCCAGCCTCCATCATCGCTTCCCAGAAGCGATGGCAGCTCCGCTTTCTCCAGCAGCCTGACGACTTCTTTTTCAATCATCTGCAGCGGCAAATCCTCCATTCCCGCACCATTATCAAGGACCTCATCAATGCCGACCATGTGGACGAGGTGTCTATTGTCGACAATGCCACAACTGCCGCAGCCATTGTCCTTCAGAACGTTGGCTGGGCCTTTGCTGACGGCCGCTTCCAAAAGGGTGATGCTGTTGTCATGCTCCACTGTGCCTTCCAGGCCGTCAAGAAGTCTATTGAGGCTTATGTTACTCGGGCAGGGGGGTCTGTCATCGTGGTTCACTTGCCGTTTCCTGTGAATTCCAATGAAGAAATCATTGCTGAGTTTCGGAAAGGGTTGGCCAGAGGTAAGGCCAATGGTAAAAAAGTTAGGCTAGCCATAATTGATCATATAACATCCATGCCCTGTGTTGTGATTCCTGCTCGTGAGTTGGTTAAGATTTGTAGAGAAGAAGGCGTGGAGCGTGTGTTTGTAGATGCGGCTCATGCTATTGGTAGTATTCATGTAGATGTTAAGGAAATTGGAGCAGACTTTTATGTGAGTAATTTGCATAAATGGTTTTTTTGTCCACCTTCTGTGGCTTTTTTGTACTGTCGTAAATCACCTTTATCACCTGACTTGCACCATCCTGTGGTTTCACATGAATATGGGAATGGACTGGCCATAGAGAGTGCGTGGATTGGAACTCGTGACTATAGCTCTCAGCTGGTTGTTCCTGATGTTGTAGAATTCATTAATAGGTTTGAAGGGGGTCTTGAGGGAATTCAGAAGAGGAACCATGATGCAGTTGTGGAAATGGGAACAATGTTGGCTAAGGCTTGGGGAACAAATCTTGGTTCCCCTCCAGAGATGTGTCCGAGCATGGTGATGATTGGTTTACCTTCGAGATTGGAAGTCTTGAGTGACGATGATGCATTGAAGTTGAGAACACATTTGCGAGATCATTTTGGGTTGGAAGTCCCCATACATTTCCAGATGACAAGAGATGGAGAGATCAGAGCTGCTGATGGGGATGGCTGTATAACAGGTTATGTTCGGATTTCTCATCAAGTGTACAATACACTTGATGATTATGTCAGGCTAAGAGATGCAATTAATCAACTTCTCAGTGATGGAGCGGTGTGCAAGATGCTTTGAAGAGAGTGAAGAGGTACATATCCGTATCATGAACATGTAAAATTTCTCTGGATTTTGAGTATGTATTTGCTAGTTCATTTATAATTACGGCTGTCCTCTTGATTAGTTTTTTGACATTTGAACACAATCTGACATTTCTTTTTAGAATATGTATATCATATTTCATAGAACTATCTAAGACAATTTAGTCATTTATGAAGTAAAAGTTCTTTATATATGATGCTTCATAGTACCCCCCAACCACAACAAAGAACAAGGCTTTCTGCTGTTGTTGGATTATGAAGTGGAAGCTCAATATTTTTTCAACTAGTTAATTTGCAAACCGTGTGCATATGCAAGGTTTGGTGAAAGTCATGTAAATGGTTATAGTCTTATTGTAGCGACCCGGCACCCATGTCTAATCTATTAACCTACGTATTGTCTGCTCTAGGAGAACCTAGTCCATCTTAACCCTCATGGATTTTTGTCGCTTCCCTAGGATTTGAACCCCTGATCTCTCTCTTGAGAGATACTTAAGTTGAATCTTGGTAAGTTTCTTTCGAATTTTGGAAAACGTATAGAAAACCATGAGGGGAAAGAAGGTAGATGCCTTCATAAAGTGGACTATACACGTAGGAGAATAGCAGGGTACGAGGTCTGGGCCGTTACAAAAATGCACATTTTTTTGTAGCGAATTAACCTCTGTGCCCAAGCTGTCAACTTACGTACTGTTCGCTTTAGAAGAGCCTAGTCTATCTTACCCTTGATGAATTTTTGTCGCGTTCATAGGATTCAGACCTGTGATCTTTCCCTTAAGAGATATTTAAGATGAATCTTGGTATTAATTGTACAAGTAAAATTTATAGAAAATAGAACTTATTGATTGATTGAATCTCGTAACAGCATGATGTTCTAAAGTGAAATTTCTTGCTGTTAATTGTTACGATCTGTTTTGTTAATCATTCTCAGGATACAATGATCAAATCTCTAGTACAACATCACAAATGATTTCGGAACTCTCAAATGTAATCCAGAAAATAGATAAAAATATAAAATTCGAGTATGAAGAATTACTGTTATGAAAATGATAATTTTTTGATATATTTTGCTAGGGCACACATATGTTTATATAGCCATAAAGTGATAATTGTTTCCACCATAAGTTAGAGAATAGTTTCAATTTTTATGGGTTATTAATATTATCTAGTAACAGCCCAAGATCATTAAATTTATCGGCTAGTTTGACCAGTAAATAAATTCAAAATTGATTAAAATTCAATTTTTTCAAAACTCATTTTCAACCAATAATTCTTTAATAATATATATTATACGTCAACTTAAAACTTTTCCTTAATTTTTAACTACACATTATCTATCAATTATTATTTAAAAATGCATTTTTCCTTAAAATGGGACTCAAACGAGGCCTAAATAAAAAATATTATTTTAATCAAAGATGTCCAACAACCCACAGCCCCAAGGCCCAATCATAGACCTTTTAGCAATTGCGTGAAATATAAATCAAATCGTCAACCTTTGACACAAATTTATAACTTCTCACCAAATTTGGGCACTTTATCTAATTTAATTATTTCTTTCAAATAATATATTTATCATATATAAATATGTGACAATCCTTTACATGAAAGAAATATGATAAATATAAATATTATTGTGGAGTACGATAGAAATCATGTGGTCTTAGGTGTCTGTTGACTTGAAGCTTGGCTTTATATATTCTTTCGAGTTTGCTAACTGTAGAGTGTCATATGTCTTGAACTCTACAATTATGGTTACAAACTTAAACAATAGTACACACACGACTTCTAAAATAATCATCGAGTTCTCGCAGTTGTGTTTATTTTGGTTGTGAACTTTCCCAGTTTTTTTAAGTAATCTAGAGAATTAGCTTCAATTCTCATAGGAAACAGCCTCACTTTCACACTCAAATAAGAGCTTCTATAAAGGTTGCACTATATATAAATACCTCATTAAGCGACAAGTATAATAAGCATTAAGAGTATTAGCTCATCCTCTAATCAATGCAGTTAATACTATACATCTTAGGGAAGGGTTTGGAATAAATCGAATGTAGTTTTCTCACATACCACTCTAATAACTTTGTTATCTCATTGAACCTTGTCCGTGGGATCTTCAGTCACAAGGTTGGGTTTCCATTATAAGTATCTTGTTTGAATAGGTTTTAGTCCCATCCCTTCGATGTTTTCTGATTTAGCTCTCTAACTAATCCATTGGTTGATGTGTAGTACCAATTGTAGTGATTAGAGAATGAGTTATTAATATTCTTAATGCTTACGATAGTTGTTACTCAGTGCGGTGTTTGGATACAGTGTACTCTTAATAAAAGCACCTATTTGAATATGGAAATGAGGCCTCTTCTTATGAGACTTTAGGCTAATTTCCTATATCACTCAAAAAATTAGGGAAATTTATGGTTGAAATGAACTTAACTGCGAGAACTCGATGATTATTTTAGAAGTAACGTGCGTGTTTAATTGTCTTAGTTTGCAACTATAATTGTAGAGTTTAAGATATAGGTCACTTTATAGTTAACAAACTTGATAGAATATACAAAACCAAAATTTAATTCGATGGACACCTAAGTCTGTATGATTTCTACTATACTCTAAAATAATATTTATATTTATGATATTTCTTTCGTCTGGGGGATTGTTAGATATTTATATATTTTTTGAAAGAAATAACTTGATTAGATAAAGTGCCCAATTGGTGAAAGTTTGAAATTTTTGTGGGAGGTCAGTGATTCGATTCACATTCCATGTAATTATTAAAAGGTGCCTGGGCTCTTAGGCTTCTTTGATTAAGATAATATTTTTTATTTATTTTAGTCATTTTTGGATTTATTTATTGGGTCAAACTAGCCAGTATATAAAATGATTATTGTGCTGATACCGGATG
>NC_036256.1:11466113-11525305 GCF_002742605.1 Olea europaea var. sylvestris | reverse complement strand
ACTTTGCAGCCTCTTATTTATGTTGTTATGCTTGATTGAATTCTTCTCTCTCCACCGATGGTATAATTGTTTTCCTTGCTGCAACATAATTACCCCGGAAAATAGCTTAAAGGAATTCTGTATTTTAGGTGGTAGAATGTGGTAGTTTGGCATCGTTGTATTCCCTGCTTGCTGGCTCAACAGGTTGGTTCGAGTCAGCCCATTGTGGTTAACCATCCCACTGTCTCCCTTCACCAACTTTGAATCTAAATCCTCCTAAAACGTTGATTCTAGAACCAGGAACTGGTACTCGGACATTTTGCCTCCTACTGGTGATGAGAAAAATTTATCCATCGTCACTTTCATCTTGCCAAATCGGAAAACCATAAGTATATCACCTATTAAGACTCCATAACCAGTTGGACCATTAAACATCACAAAATCATGCTTGTCTGTTCTGCCTTTCATTTTCTTTGCAGCCGAGCTTATAACAGAATTTACGAAAAATTCCACCACGTCGCCTTACCCCCAATTTCATCCCCTTTAATTCCTCTGACTTCTTTTCCAAGTACACGGACCAGCAGTTTATTCTTCTTGCTGCGTGGGCCACTGGAGTATTTTTTATTGCCGAGGGGGCCCTTTTCCATCTTCAATTGAAGGCTCCCCCCCCCCCAGAAAATTGCTGGATTAAGATTGGGAATTTCAGAAGTGATTGTGTTGGGCCATCTCCATTTCTTCATTTAAGCCCATTTCACCTAGGGCTTGATTAAGTGAATCCTTCCAGCCCACTTATTGGGCCATCTTCAAAACTAGGCCAACGTCTTTTACCTTATGAATCTCAGCCCTAATTGTCAGCTCATTCACAAATTTTTGTTTCCCTTTGTTAGATGTCATCTTCATTGTCTCCTGTTTGTTTGGTGATGACGTTCCTGGTTTAGAAACCTCATGTGGAGAAGAAACTAAGACTTCCAACATCTCCTCTTCTTTGGTTGTGCCTTCATGTAGGTGTGCCTTCATGTAGCAGTCCCACACCTTCAAGTTTTCTATTCGTGGCTGCCTTAGGATTATTTAGTGTTGCCATAGCCTTCTGGGTTGCCTCCATTGATTGCAACATTCTGGCATGATCTGGGTTAAGTGTTCAAGAGACCTTTCCAATCCAGGTGAGCACTGGATTTCTGCTTTCAATTTTCTTGTATCTTCTTTTTCATCACATCCACTCGGCTTTCTATCCTTTTCTCGGCCATCAGATTGAACGTGCTTCGATACCAATTGTTAGGGTTCTAACTGGAAGAAAAATGAACAGAAATTAAAACAGAATTGCAGAGATACAGGTAAGTAAATGAAAAGCAAGACTCCTTTCTTTCGCTCAATAATTACCTACCTATTACTACTGGTTGCCTCTATATTTATAGATTCCTTTTACCTCAGCCCACCATAATAACAGAATTTGTTGCTGCACCTTCTCAATTGTTCTTGATCCTTCTGGAATAATTATACTTGTTTGGGAGCTTATCACATTACTGATAAATATTCATGGAACACAATAATAGATTGCCAAAAGCATCTTACTTTCCATTCAACAGGGAAGGTTTTGATCACCTATATATTATAATTTCGCTTTAGGAAGATGGATATCTCAACTTGCAGCTCGTAGCAAATTCAGCCTGAATGAAGGAAAATACATATTGATGCCACTCCAAAACCTCATTTATCCCATATTCACAATACCTTGAGAATCTTATGCGACAAACAATAATTATCTCTTAGGAAATTCCTGATTTGAACGATTCTGTAGTTAGAAGAAAGCTCCAAAAAATGTTTGTTGTCATTTCTCTGGAATGCTCCCTTTACTATGTAGTTTGTTTCTCATTAATTGGTTCTGGTATAAAACTTAAAAGAATTCATGGCTGCATCATATCTATTTTCAACATTCTGTTGACCACATATGGTGAAGAGGATTGAAGATGAATCCTACATTGATATTTACCATTTATTTCTCAAATTTACTTCTCAAGAGAAATAGACATTGCATGGGATTTTTGTTTATACAAATAAAGGTGGTGAAAATTTCAAGGACTATTCAGTTGCTACCTCATGTTTAGTAGTCTAGCATAGAAGAACTTCTCTGATGTATTTCGAAACCGTTTACCTGCTTTTAATGCTACCTTTCCTTGGCAAAATTTGCCTCTTAAGTTCTTAGGGTCTACTGTTCTCTTAAAGAAAAATTGCTTGGGACCATTTTTTGATTATTTATGTGAAAATTCATGCCATCCTATCTCCAGGGTCAGTCAAATCTGCCATGCCAGCAGCTATGATTGATACCGCAATTTGTTATTTTTCCTGCTATCTCTGCCCTGTGACAAAAATTATTATATCTACATTATAAGCAATGTTTATAAAGGCTGAACCACCAAAGGTGTTTTGTCACGATGACATCTCAAGGTGCTTTGAGATGTAAGCTTATATGCCTCAATATAGAGCAACTAAAGAATTCAAAAGAATATGGACTTGAAAAAATATGCCCCTAGTATATCATAAACCCTTTTTTATAATTTTTCATAATAAAACTAATTAACAAAATTAAAAATCTAAACTTATAAACAAACATAAAATTAATTAAGAAAGTAAAAATTAGAACTTTTCAAATTAGTAATCATCTAACAAAATTATAATCTATAACTAAAAGTGGAGACAACTAAAAATTTCTTATATCATCACACCATTAATATGTTCTTTAAGGGAATTATCTACCCATTGTCAACATCCTCATTACAAGTTGCTTTTCATTCTTTATTTTAGGATTATGATAGATCCCAATCTGATTCACATATGCAAACATAGTTGCAGCCACATCATTCGTTATTCTAGAAGGTTAATAGTTAGTTAGAGGGTCAAAAGTGTAATAAGTCTAGTAGTTACGGTTATGGGTCAAAAGTGTAATAAGTCAAGTAGTTACGGTTATGGGATTGCTTATAAATGTGATGGGAGGGGAAAATAGAGAATTTTGAGGAGAGTCAGGCCTCTCAAAGTGCCTGAGAGTATCTTGTATGTCATTCAGTGTAATTTGTTCAATCCTAGTGTCTTTCTTTTCCAATCAATAAACAATTTATATTCAATTTCATATAATCTCCGTTATCTTCTAGTTATCTCCAGTTGAAGTAATCTAAGCCAAAACATATTGATTAACAGCTTTGCAGGGTAGTCAATCTAGCAATAACATCAGCATTCATTCCTAGAAAATCTAAGCAATCGCAGGGTCCATATCAGATTATTAGGTGGAGCTTTGTTTTGACATGTTGCTAGTCGTTTAATGAGTTTGTCACTGACCTATGTGAGCTAGACTAGGGCTAGTGCAAAATGAAAGCGATCTTGAGCCCAAATTTGGCCTTTCAAATTCACAAGATATAGCTCAAGTTGGCCCATCAATTTCTATGAGCTTTGTCCTAATTTGAGCACATACAAATTAGTATTTCTTCTGAAGAAAAGTTTGCTTCTGTTCCCACTAAAGAAAAAATATTTTATACATAAATTGGGGATTTTGGTGCAAATGGTCTGTAGCCTTTTCCCTTGTTGCATTTTTGGCCCCTAATTTGTATTTTTTGGCAGAGATGTCTCGAATCTATTCCTTTAGGTGTGCAAACAGTCCTTTTAGACTCCATATGACTATTAAAAAAGTCAGTTTTTTATGAGAAAATGGCACTGCCCTTACCATGGATATTGAAAAAAAAAAATGAAAGATAGAAATAAAAGGACAAAAATAAAAAATGGAGCAATAACCATTGTAACACACTAGAAAGGAATACAACCATGGTGTTCGTTCACTTTTCATAATGGCAGTTAGAGATAAATGGTAGATAAACTATGTTGACGTAGAAGAGAAAATTGAAAGTTTTTAAAGAGTGAAGAAACGGATGCTGGGTGGGGTTTCAGGATGTTGGATGCTGAGCCCATGGTTTTTATATGATGGTTATTGATTATTGTTTTTGTTTTTGTCTTCTTGCCTTTTTATATTTATTTTATTTTATGTAATGTTCATTTAACTAAGAGTAAGGGTGTCTTCTAATTAAAAAAAAAAAGTTGACTTTTTAACCGTCAAATGAACGGAAACTGTCCAAAAGGACCATTTTGGCACCCCAAAATGCATAGTTTTATGTCGTCGCCAAAAATAAAGGTTAGGGGACCAAGAACGCATGAACGGGGAAGGTTAAATGACCATTTGTGCTAAAAATACCTATAAATTGAATAATCGGATATAGTGCTTAGAAGAGAACAGTACGCGGAAGAGATCAAAATTAGAATAATTGTTGGGATGCTATCTTTTTTAGAATAATGGCAATTACTTACTGTTAATAGTGTTGTTAATAAGCAGGCTAAAAACTTCTTCTTGTCCGAAGCTTGGCTAGCGTCATTTCCATGCTAGGCTTGGTCCTTCAAATGTTGAAACATTTGGTTCGTGCTAGCCCTGGCCACTTGATGGTCCTCCTTGCATATCAATGGGGTTCTCCTTGTATAATTATAGAAACTGTATTTTTACTGTCCCTATTGGTGTTAATGATCTGACTAAAATCTTTTGTCCCAATCTCGGCTAGCATCATGTCTATGTTAGGTTCGGTCCTAAAAATGGTGCACTGATACGTTCATGCTGGCCCTAATTAACTTTCATGTCAATGGATTTCTCATCTTAGATTTGTCTTGTGGGGAAAGCAAATTATCTAGTGAAAAGTTTCTTCTGTCATATTTATTGAAAATTTTTTTCTTTCCCCCCCCCCCCCCCCCCCCCCCGCGGGTTTCAAATGTATTATTGGTTAATGTTTTATTTTTCTCCGAACCTCCAGCACCAAGGGTCTTTCAACTCTGAAAAAATCTTGAAAATGGAAACAAATTGCATTTTGCTTTGTTGTTCTGCTTCTCCACCGTTTGAATAACAAAAAATTATGATCTGCAATACATTGACTGAAAATAAATGCTAGAGAAACGAGTTAAGATCAGGTGATTAACTCAATCCAAGTTCTATGGATGTCTTAAGGATACATTTACTCAATTATCACCAAGAAACTCTGGGATAATGAGGACCGGGTTTTTGTCTGTGAGAGGCGAAATGGAGCTCCCCTCACAATCCAAAATAACCCAGCCACCACACTCCTACACTACCGGCGTCGGCAACCAAGTGTTCGTAGGCACCACACAATCGGCCTCACGCCACAAATCAGCCCCTTAAACCACGCCATTCACACACAGGCGCAGTTTACTGTGGGAAACCCTAGCGCCGCCCAGCCATTTCCGCCAGATCCGGCCACATTTCGAGGAGACGCGCCTCACCGGCGGCCTCAGCAGGGACCAGCGACCCCTGCTGGTGTCCTGCCCCCCTACACGTGCCGCTCCGGCCGCTCGTCACCACACGCGTCGCCGTCGGAAAACATGCAGCGGCAGCCTGCTGCCCCGAGATCAATTGGCTTGATCGTTCCTCCATTTGATGAATTGCTAGTACACAATCGGGGGAAAAATTGGCGGATGTGTGTAGTATGGTATTTAATCATCGTTTCAGAGTGGAGGCGAAGGACTTCGCAGTATCTATTAACGATTTTGGCACTGGTAAGTTGACAGAATGGGGTTCGAAGTTATCGGGTTCAATCTCTATGGGAAGGTATGGTGCTATTTGGATGGTGAATATGGTAGACAGATTGATGATGAGAAGTGAAGTTGAGGAATGTGTTTTTAAGTTTAATGAGTCCTCAAGAGCTTTCTTGGCACAACGGTGTGTGAACCATCGAGGCAGATATTTGATGATAGCACAATAAGGGGAGTGGCATCGGAAAGGAGTTGTCATGATACCAGAAGGTGCAAATGGAGAGGGATGGGCGTCGATCTTGCAGGTGTTTCAAGCAGTTGTTGACTCATTTGTTATTAGGGATAAGGCCAAACGACAAACGGTGATTGAACGAAACAGACAAAGGATGACTTGTGCAGAAATTACAGCAAACTCACAGACCTCGGAGAATGTCAACTAACAGATGCTTCAGCAAAAGGAAAGGACAAATAAAGTCGGTGATAACGAAGGTCACGACATTTGTTTGAGTAGGGCTGAAATAATGATCCGTGCGCAGGAGTTGAAAGGAGCATTAGATGAATTACTTAGACTGGTTGGAAGCGGGCCTGAAATGGAGCCCATGAAATTGGTACGCTGTCACAAGTGTGGGGTTGAGTTGGATGAGGATCCAACCGGTGAAATACACGTACCGGGATTGACTCATGAGGAACTACCATCAATTTCAGAACATGCAAAGCAGGGAGGAGATGAACATTGTGATTCTCAGGTGAGGATGGAAGCGGGATACCATGAAATGATGACGGGGTCGACTTTGTGGGGGTCAACCGAACTGAAGTAGACACAGGGATTGCAGTTGAACGAGAAGTGGAACCGCTGTCTAAGGAAGGGGAGTTTAGTATGGTGAATTTGGAGAAATTGTCAATGGACACTGTGAAAGAAAACAACTCTACACAGACGACATCAAGGATTACGAACACTTATAATAGGAGGACAAAAGATAACGATATGGGGATCGAAAAAGCTTTGGTGTTATGGGTGGTGGTGCCAAGAAAGGAGAAAGTGACAGTGACATTATACCAGTGGTGGAAGAGAGAGAACGGTCCTTTGATCAACTCGAGGGCTATCAGGGTGAGGATATTTCAGGAGCTGATGTGTTAGAAGTTGGTCACCCACCTTCAAACTGGGTTCTACAAAAAATTCAGGAATTCAGTAAGTTGGTTGGTGTGTCATGTGATGGGTATGAAAGTAGATTGTTACAATTATTCGAGGAGTTGGAGGCTAATAGGGGACAAGACATCAGTACACATGGAAGTAAATTAAGAAGAAAGGGTGATCGTGAACTTAAGAGGCTCGAATGGTCAGTAAACTATGCTGGTAAGAGTGGCGAGTCCAAGAAAGGAACAATGGGGAGGGGTTATGGAGTGTTACAATGATGCCAAAACTCAGTAGTTGGAACGTAAGGGGTCTCAACAAGGTTAGTAAAATGTTTGGTGTTCGTCATTTGCTAAGGGGATGGGGGGCAAATCTTGTTTGCCTACAAGAAACTAAGATGGAGTTTATCTCGAAGGCGGTGATTCGTAGTTTATGGGGGAGGGGGGGGGGAAGATCATGTTGGATATTAGTTTTTGGGGTCATCAGGGGTTTCAGGAGGCGTGTTGGTGATGTGGGACACTAGAGTGCTTGAGATGAAGGAGGTGAGTATAGGGGTGTTCTCTATATCGATTTCTTTCAAAAATTGTGAGGATGGATTTCAGTGGATGTTCACAGGAGTTTATGGGCCTAATTCTGATGACAGTAGAGTGGGTTTATGGGATGAACTGGCTGGAATGAGGGCTTGGTGGAATCTTCCTACATGTATTGGGGGTGATTTCAATGTGATTCGATTTCCTTCGGAGAAGTCGAGTGATGGGAGACTAACTAGGGCAATGGAGGAGTTCTCAGATTTTATTAGGGAGAATTTGTTGGTGGATTTACCCATGATTGGGGGAGATTTTACCTGGTCATCCAATCGGGATCGACCCGTTTTGTCTCGTATTGATAGGTTCTTGATTTGTGGGGAGTGGGAGTCTAAATATTCAGATGTCACTCAGAGAAGATTGGGGAGGGTATACTCGGATCATTTTCCTATTATGTTATCGGGGAATAGAAGGGGTGGTGGAAGAAGACCTTTCAGGTTTGAGAAGATGTGGTTGAAAGTAGAAGGTTTTAGGGAGCGAGTACAGACGTGGTGGACTTCCTATGAAGTCAGTGGGTCTCCCTGTTTTGTATTGGATCAGAAGCTAAAGGCGTTGAAAGGGGATTTAAAGAAATGGAATGAGGAAGTTGTGGGCAATGTTAACTGCAGTAAAAATCAGTCTGTCAGAGATAGAGGAATTGGATAGGCGGGAGGAGAGTCAAGGGTTGACTGGGGAGGAGAAGGAGAGACATAGAGTATTAAAGGAAGAGATGGAGAGGTTGGTGGAGATGGAGGAGATTAATTGGCGACAGAAATCTAGAGTTACTTGGTTGAAAGAGGGGGATAAATGCACTAAATTCTTCCACAGGGTCGCCAATTCTAATAGGAGGAACAACTCCATCACAGTTTTGGAGATGGACGGGGTTACTTATGATGAACCACAGGAAATTGGAAGCCAACTGGTGAATTTTTATCGGAACCTCTATCGGGAGCAATTTGAATGGAGGCTAGAATTGGAGGGATTGCACTTTTCTACAATCACTGAGGATGATGCTAGATAGATGGAGAGACCATTTGGGGAGGATGAAATTAAGGAGGTTGTTTTCAGCATGAACGATGATAAGGGCTCGGGACCGGACGGTTTCTCGTTCTCATTCTACAAAGCGTGCTGGGATGTGGTTCGACCGGACATTGTGAATACTTTATCTTATTTTTTTGAACGTGGCAGATTCCAGAGAAGTTCTAACGCCACATTTATTGTGCTCATCCCTAAGAAATCGGGAGCGACTGATATTAAGGACTTTCGCCCCATTAGCCTTTTCAGCGGGGTGTATAAGATTATTTCGAAAGTCCTGGCAAATAGATTAAAGGAGATGCTGGGAAAAATAGTGTCCAAGTTTCAGAATGCATTTGTAAAAGGGCGTCAGATTTTGGACTCCATGCTTATAGCGAATGAATGCATAGATTCAAAAATGCGCCTAAGGGCTCCAGGGATGCTTTGTAAGCTAGATATTCAGAAGGCTTACGGCCATTTGAATTGGGGTTTCTTGTTGTACATGCTCAGGCGCTGTGACTTTGGGGATAAATGGTGTAAATTGATTCAATTCTGTATTTCTACTGTTTCATTCTCAGTTTTGGTCAACGGAACACCAAAGGGTTATTTCCGGAGCAGCAGAGGCTTGAGACAAGGGGATCCATTGTTCCCATTGTTATTTGTCATTGTGATGGAGGCTCTCAGTAGGATGATTGAAAGAGCAGTGAGAGCGGGTTTGATAAGGGGTTTTATGGTTGACCAATTGCATGTGTCTCATCTGTTATTTGCAGATGACACGTTGATCTTATGCGATGCAAATGTTGAACAATTCAGGAACTTGCGCCGTCTGCTCTTATGTTTTGAAGCAGTGTCTGGTTTGAAAATCAATTTGGGGAAGTCTAAGGCTATTCCAGTTGGGGAGGTCAATAATGTCGAGGAGCTGGCTGATATATTGGGTTGTAAGGTTGTGCAGTTGCCGATGTCATATCTAGGACTCCCGTTTGGGGCACGATTTAAAAGTATCCATATCTAGAATGGTATTGTGGAAAGGATGGAGAGAAGGTTAGCAGGGTGGAAGCGTATGTACCTTTCTAAGGGAGGTAGACTTACTCTCATTAAATCCACTCTTTCCAATCTCCCTACTTACTTTTTGTCATTGTTCCCCATTCCGGTTGCAGTGGCAAAGAGATTAGAGAGGCTTCAAAGAGAATTTCTGTGGGTAGGGTAGGGTAGGGTTGGGAGGGGAGGGGAGAGGAGAGGAGACTCCATTTGGTCAATTGGGGAGTTGTTTGTTTGCCAATGAGGATGGGGGGTCTTGGGGTGAGGAGCCTTGTGTTGTTCAATAAAGCCTTGTTAAGCAAGTGGTTGTGGCGATTTGGAGTGGAGAGGGAAAGCTTCTGGAGAGAAATAATTGGGGCGAAGTATGGTGTGACCGATGGGGGATGGTGTACATTTGAGGATCGTGGTTCTTATGGGGTGAGCTTGTGGAGGTATATCCGACGGGGATGGAGTGCTTTTTTGGACAAACAGAAGTTTGTGGTTGGAAATGGTAATGAGATTAAATTTTGGGATGATTGTTGGTGCGGAGATCAACCGTTGAAGGAGAGATTCCCTTCTTTGCACCGCATTGCCTCAGTGTCCACTGCTATGGTGAGTGATCTCTTAGACATTCATAATGGGAGCTATAGCTGGAATATTACTTTTGGGAGAGATCTTCAGGATTGGGAATTGGAAGATTATTTGCTGTTTATGACCATTTTACATGAGGCCCATATTCGGGTTGGAGAGAGGGATTGCATCAGGTGGAGGACAGCACAGGATGACATTTTTTCGGTTCGCTCGTACTTTGGTTCCCTCATGGGATGTGTGAATAATTCATTCCCCTGAAAGTTGGTATGGCAGTGTAAATTGCCTCCTCGGGTGGCATTCCTATTGTGGACAGTTGTGAGGGGATAGGTCTCAACGGTGAATAATCTTCGTTGTAAAGGCTTTTACGCAATCGAGTGGTGTTATATGTGCAAGAAGGATGCGGAGACGATCGATCATTTGTTCATTCATTGTGATGGTGTACGTTGGATTTGGAACAGTATACTCAGTTTACAATCTATGGATTGAGTGATGCCTCGTCGTATAGAGGACGTGATACGAGCATGGCGTAGAAAATTTCGGGATAAGGATAGCAAACTAGCATGGCACCTTATCTCGGGTTGCATTGTTTGGAGCGTGTGGAGAGAAAGGAACAACCGTTGCTTCGAAGACCAAACAAAGACGAGAGTAGATAAGAGAAATATTTTACTTTACCTTGTATTCTTGGTTTAATGCTGTGGCTAGAAATCCTGTAGGTGGGTTGCCTAATTTCATGTTTTTCCTTAATGGCTTAAAGTGATTGTACGCCCCCCGTGTATTCTCTTTTAAGTAATAAAGTTATTTGATTACCTATCAATAAAAAAACTTTGGGATAATTACCTTGTGAAAACTCGAAGTCCCTGGGCTTGGATGGAGGCTCTTAAAGCGTAAATAATTACTAGTGCTCATGGTCCATTTTCTTCTTGTTAATGCAGCCGCAATAATGCACCAGATTGTTTATTTTTATTTCTCTCTCTCTCTCTCTATATATATATATATGTATATATATATATATATATATATATATATATGTACGTACGTATGTATACCACTGAGCTAATAGCCCGTCATGTGAGCCTCCCACAGGCCATATGTATATATATGTGAACTTGCTGTGCCTCTACTATATTCCTTCTCCCTGCAAGAGTATTGATGTACCTTTTAATTGGAGGGCAGACAGTTTTGTTACTTAATGTTTATCTTTCTTCTTGCAGGGCACTTGCAAATATTTGCCGATGTCCATGACTTTGCCCTGAATCTGAATGATGGAATCTTAGAGGAAACCAAACGGCCAAACGAAGATCATAGTTTGTACTCCTCACTGGAAACCTTTGAGGGCTGTGTCATTGCTAAACGACTAAAAAGCTGACATAGCTGTGTATGAGCATTGTTATATTTCTGTTGGGTTGTGACAATAAATTTGTAGTGTTGGTGGCTTTTATCCTTGAAAATTGAGAAGCAAAATACTCTTGGATTGCAATATGCTTTCTTGAAGTTAATTGTAGGATTCATCGATCCCGTTTCACTGGATCAGTTTTTGAGCTTTTAGCTTGTAGATGCCTTTGAAACCTTTTTGCATTCGGTGATGCTATTGTAAATATGAGCATTTACTTTCTGATATATGACGACGGCTTACTGACTCCTACTCAATGTATTTATCTTCTTAGAATAAATGGAGTTACGGGATATTAACTTGTACGGGTACAAGTTTTATGACGATTTTTACAGAAGTTTATTAGTTATTCTTTGGTATCCGGAGTTATAATAATATCAACAAGAGCTTATAATAATGCCCATTAATTGTCGAGTAAAATTACCACCACGAAGGATATAAACAGGATTTGTAGAGAAAAATAATGTTGCAATGGGCTTGTCTTCCACAAACCTGAACACATATATAGGCAACTGGGTGGCTGAACTTCAAACTTTGCAGTCTGAGTTAATTAATCAGTGGTAATTAAAGTTTTCTACCGAAAAATTTGGAAGCATAAATTAAATCCGTGCTGCACTTACAAGATGGGAAGTCACCGAATTTGTCCAGACAACTCACGATGGGCGTGGGTGGATGATATTTTTTGATATTTTTTTATCATACATGGTAGGGTTGTAAGCAAAAATCGCTAAATCGAAAAATCAAACCGAAATCGTATTTTAGAAACCGTTAGTTTGGTGTGTGCAGACCCGTCAACGAAATGGTTTTGAACCAACGGTTTGGTTTGGGTTTGAAAATTTTAATTGTGGTTTAAAACCAAATCAGAATAGCAAAACAAAATATAAAAATAAAAAATAAAAAATGAATTTTTTTGAAATTCATTCAAATATGTAAAATTCAATAGTTTTATGACTTTTGTCATTTGTAGGTATTTTTGTCAATTTTTAATCTTCTATTACATATATATTATTATTACCCAATAATCCTAATTAGTTATTATTATTATTATTATTATTATTATTATTATTATTATTATTATTATTATTATTATTTTTGTCAAGTTTTAATTTTTGTCTTCGGCCCAGGGCCTCAAAAGCTATATGAGCTCCAAAATAGAAAAAACAAAGAATTTTGGTTTGAATGACACGAAATAAAAAAGGGGTTTCTTTCAATTCTATTTCTCGTCCTTCCAATGCTTCCTAGTTTCCAAAACGACGCCTCTCTTTTTCGCCAAGTGAATCATTGAATCTGGGTTTCAGTATATATGAGAAACTTAGTTCGTAACAATATATAAACTTGTGTAATTGTTATGTTTAGATATTATAAATAATAACTTTACTATTGTGGTTGATTATTCTCTCTATCTAATTAATAAGCTTTTTTTCTTGCAGATATGATGATCACGGCTTGTTGAACATCATTAATGTTTTTGGCCTTATATTTAGTTTAGTAGACTTTTATTGTAACGTTATCGTAACGTCACTAGCCTAAAAATGGTGAACAAAAAACTTTTATTGTGATTTCATTTTGATTTATTTGATATTTAAATTTATAGTAGATATATTTAGTTTGTTTTATATTTGTTGCTAGTAAGATATAAATATATATTGAATTCAATTAATTGATAGCGTAAAAGTAGACAGACAAAAAAATATACGACGAAACCGGCAGTTTAAAATCGAACCAAACCATTAGCATTTTTTTTTTACTATTATGTATACATATTACATAGAATTCTTAATTTCTTAATTGTTGAATGTAAATATGCATTGGCATTATTTTTTGGATTAAAAACATGAACAAAAAAAAAACCACGCTTATAATAATAACCAAAACACGCATCAATATTATCTTGTAAAAATACACAAGTGTAGCTTTTAAATAGAGAAATCTAATTGTGTTCCGTCTCACATCAAATTATAATAAACGCTTGAAAAGGCAACAAACAAAATGAAATTAGAGTAATCTCATTCTAGTTCTTCAAAAGCAAATTTCTTGAACTCTTGCGACTTGCTTGGAGAAGATATCCGTCAAACCAATGATGCCCTTAACTCTTGAAATTAAAAAAGTGATACAACTTATTAGGAACTTGTTTAGTACAGCTTAGAAGCCAATTAAAATTAATTTTTTTATCGTTATTTCACTATTTTAGCTGTCATTTTTGAATTTTTCTCTCACAAGTAGGACCCATTTTATCTCTAACGGTCAAAAAATCAATTATCAAAATCCCTACCAAACAAGCACTAGATTGTAAAAATAATGTAAAGTAAAAAGTTCATAACTCTAATTAGTGATTGAACTTAGCATACAAAATTTGCCCTTATTGTCTATGGTATTTACTCTATTACAATTTTGTCAAACGACTATGTAACCGTTGTACCAACACATTCTTCAATACAAGTCATATCAGAGCTACGCTTGCACAAGAATGCATCAAGCTTCAAAGCTACATCAACACTAACTCTTACAGCACTAGGTCCTAGAGGGATGTGATGAACCAATATTTTTGGATAATTTGAAGACCAATGTCCTTCTGCTACATCTTCTCATATTCCAATTCAATCTAATAGCTTGCATCTATTGTTTAATGCATTGGTCTTTACGCTCTTCAACAGCACAATTTTAGGAATCAGGTTATAGTCAACTTTAAAAATACATAAAAGATGAATGAAAATGAAGGATAAATTTTATCAATTACAATGATAGTTGTATATCAGATAATTCTTCACTTTCTTTTTCTAAGACTACGGAGATAAAAATTTCAAAAAATACTTAATGAATTATGTAGATAAAATTAGTTTTTATGACAGTGTCAACCGGTCACTAGATCTCTTAAAGTTACAATAGGACACAGATAATTTGTGATGTGAACCCGCGTAGCAACGGCAACTACGAAACCCACACGAGATTGAAATCAATTCCCAAGAATGCCAATTGAACCAAGTTTTTGGATTTAACCCACAAACGATGAACTAAGCTACCAATAATTGAATAAATTACCGACCTCTTGATTACACAATTTATGCATATCACCCGAATTTGTGAACGCCACAAGATTGTTAATCTTGATAAGTTCGAATTGTTCTAAAGAACAATAGATTTGGAAGCAACAAGCCTTTCAAATAAATTCTCAATATCAAGAATCTCAAGATTTCAATGAATAATGAAAGATCCTATTTATACTAAACCCTAGAAATAAGGTAAAAAAGGAATTAAAGAGTCCTAAAATCGTAAAAGTTACAAAATAAGTGTTTTAACTAAAATAGGATTCTCGAGCGAAAAAGGAAAATTTTCTTACGAAATTATACCATGCGATCGCATGGATCATCTCAATAGCCTCCAGTTTTTCCCTGCACGCCACCATGCGGTGGCATGGCTTGGGACACTATGTGACCGCATAGCATCCTTGTTGGCCCCAACTTTAGTCTCTTGACCGTACTTGCTCCTAATTTATTTTGGCCTCCAACCCCAACATCAAACTTAGACTTTGGCTTGTTTACTCCAAAATTTTGTATTCCATGGCTCGTCCAAGCAATTGTGTGGCTTTTGTTAACCCTTCGAGGTCTCAAACATGACTTGGGACTCTTCCAAACAATCATCAATTCCTTGGTAGTTTGTGGCCTATCTTGGATCACATCAATTTGTGCTTACGACACCCAACGAGTCCTTGTTTAGATCTCCGTGTGTGTGTGTGTCTTGGATACCTCTCATGTACGGGTAGGCACAAACACAGACAGTTTACTTTATTTTTCACTTCAAGGTATAGTAATTCACTGGTATATCAACAACTATGAGATGAATAAGATCATATTCTTATTTGATCTTCTTATCCTAATCAATAGCACGTAATAGGACAAAATCTAAAACATGTTTCACAAAAAGAAAAAAAAAAAGGGAAGATAAAAATGTCCCTTTGATGGTGAGATGAAAAAGAACATTTTCCATATCGAATAAATTATGTAAGCAAATGGGTGAAACCTCAATTGTGCCAAGCCATTACCCAAAAGACACTAATAGAGAGACAATGGAAGCTCAATTAGACCACAAGAGGCATAGACTACATGTCCATGGTGAAAATTAGTAGTCGAATTTAAGAAAATCTCGAGATAGTGAAAATGTTAACTTGAACCTCTAGAGCATGTTTGGCCATGCTTAAAATTTACTTAATAAGTAATTCTTAAAATGAATAGTAATTTTTATTAGTTGAAGTGGGAATTATTTATATTTTTAATAGTAACCTAAGTAGAAAAAGGTAAATTACATATGCTCGAAAACAAAAAGTTACTTTACTTCTTTCCGAGCTTTGTCAAACATGCCTTTGAACAGATGAAATAAGAACATTAAACCAGGCAACCCAATTGTGATTTCAGATTATGTTATTACAGTCTTGTTCAAGAGAAAATCTTTTAGTTTTGACAAGCACTTCGCTCCTTGTTAATAATGACGTTGATGAATTGTGAAGAACAACATTTTTTTGGAGGTGAACTTCAATGATAATTTTACTTTGAAGGGCCTTTTAAATGTTTTGTATAGGATACAAACATATTATCTTCTTTAAGCACAGAGATCAACCAAGTCATTTTGTCAGAGGAATAAAGAAGCAATCATCTTGCCGCATAATAGAAAATTGACAGCAGAACAGAAAACAATTACTGCTTAATTAGCATAAAAGAACCCAACAGAGTCATTCTAGAAAAGCAAAATGACCGAACCACTGAACTAAACAATACTTTCTGTAATCATCACGAACTCTAGAACACAAAATCTGTTAGGAATCTACTTAAACATGCACAACGATAATTAATACAAATTTCAATTCCCATCAAGAATCTTCTTGTGTTAGACAGAAATTGTACCTCTTTCTAGATCTGCAAACTTCTTTGTTTTTCCTTTTGTCCAGCGATCTTGATTCGCCACCCGCAACTATCCAATTGTCCAGTTTTCAACGGTAATTCACAAAGAGAACAAGATTGTAGGATTATGATTTTTTCTTTTTGTTCTAGCAAGAATGAATTCTTTATAGATTTTGAAAACTCTAGTCATATTTATATAAACCCGAACAGGCTTGGCCTAACTCGATTCAATATTTAATTAACCCATTTAATTAAATCCAATCCGTGAATTAATTAATTCAAGCCTATAAATAAGCAAACACAATTAATTAATTTATCCAATACTTGTTAAATTAATTGATTAACAAATCACAATCTTCTAGTTCTCATTTTGTGTACGATTCATCAGGTTCCTGATCAAGGTGCCTAACGATGTGAACTATTATTTTGATTTAATCAAAATTGATAAACTAAAACACTATTTTAATTTATCACCAATTCACACTCGCCTAGAAGTGGTTCGGTTCTAAAGAGAACCTAAACAAACCAGAATTTTTGAATATCTAATAAATGGAGCCGTCGGATCCAAATATAATTATGGAATCGTTTTGGTTTGGTTTGGTTCGGTTCCGTACTATAATTAAATTTTTTAATATTTATAACAACACTATATAAATAAAACTAATGACACATTCAATCGTAGTTTTACAAATTAACATAGTCAAATTTAAAATAACATGTAAACAACAAGTTGTCCAACAAGATTAATTTACCAATGCTTACAATTTACAAATACCAAAGAATAGATACTAATACTAAAATTTCAACTATCCATCAATTGCTTGACTTGTCATACTCACTATTAAGAAATTCTGCAAGAAAAAATTGAAAAAGCACAATTAAGTTATTGACAAACATATATAAATTCAAATTTGTTCAACTAATAAGATTTAATAATATATATATATATATATATATATATATATATATATATATATTTTATTACCTGTCTCAATGCTTTTATGGAACTCTGTCTCTTCAATGCAAACTCTATTTTGGGAAACTTTCAAAAGCCTAGATTCTTCCCTTAGCCAATTTTGTGTACAAATCACGGCCTCAGCTGTTTTAGGAGTTAAAGAACTCCTAAATGGATTAAGAATGCGCTCTCTAGTACTAAATACTGACTTAGAAGCAACTGTAGATACATGAATGGCAAGAACATCCCTTGTAACCTCAGATAAAATTTCAAATCTTGATTTATTGATCTTCCACCAATTCAAAATGTCAAAATTTTCATCACTAGCATCTTCAGTGGATTCCATTAGATATCGTTGTACCTCATATATTTCCAGAAAAATCCATTTTGGTAGTCCCAAAATCAAAATTGCAATCATTCCAGTCATCATTATCATTCAAATCCTCCAACAAAGTGACTCCATCATTAGATTCATCACCCCACTTCCGCTTCCACTCGGTCCATTGTTTGAACGATGTCATCCCTTTTGTTGGTTATATAAAGCATACAATAATTTCATGAGCTCATTTTTTGTGGCTTCAACTTTAACACTGTCATACAAAATACCAATGCAACGTATAACAAACTCCAACTTATACCTAGGATCAAGCATGATTGCTACAATCAAAATCTTATTCGTTTTATCAACTTTCCCTCAATACTTGTCAAATTTAATTTTCATGCTATTTGCTATACTACTTAGCAAATAATCTTGCTTCTCACCCATTTTCTTCAAAATTTGCTCGATTTTACAAACTTCATGGAAGTAAATATTGGAAGTAACACTCAATGAAGCACTAAACTTCAATGTGACATCATAAAAGGTTCTTAGAAACTTGACAAATTTTCTAGCTTTCTTCCAATCATAACTTGTAGGTGGCCCCTCTTTTTCTTTTCCACCTTCATTTTCATCAAAATATTTACAATAAAATCCGTTCTCTTCCTCCATTCTTTCAAAAGCTTTTTCAAAATTCAATGCACTATCCAACATTAAGAATGTTGAATTCCATCTAGTAGGAACATCTAAAATAGCAAGTTTTGTGCATACAATCTTTTTCTTTTCAATACAACATTTAATTTTGTCAACCGGGAAGGAGATGATCGAAAATATTTTACCATATTGCGAATACTATCTATAGATGGATTAAACTCTTTCAACCTTTTTTTTAACAATCAAATTGACTATGTGTGTTGAACTACATGCATGCAGATAAGAGCCACCTAAAATCATAGTATCATCAGGTTTTCAATTCTTCAACTTGTTTTTTACTTAAACGGTCGCTGCATCATTTGTGTTTGCATTGTATACAATAATGGTATCCACACACTCTATTCCCTAACAAGCAAACACATCTCAATAATCTTCCCAATTGTCTCCCATTTATGATTTAGAACCACAAAAAAACTCAATATCCTTTTATGCAATTTCCAATTTCTATCAATAAAGTGTGCTGTGACTACCATATAATTGATTTTTTGAATTGATGTCCAAGAATCAGCGGTTAAAGAAATTCTTTGCCTATCCTTAATAAATTTAATCATCAATGATTCCTTTGTTTCATGGTAGAGATGTAGCACATCTCTGGTAATTGTTCTTTGAGAAGGAACCTCAAATCAAGGGCAAAGTTGAAGAACAAATTCCTTAAAACCCACACATTCCACAAAGGAAAAAGCTAATTTATTAATAATAATCATCTTAATCAATGCTTTTCTACAAATTTCTTTATTAAACATCGTAGCCATAATACCACCATCATTGTTTTCTCGAGTGAGTAGTGGTTAGTTTTCATCAATTTTAGTGTTCTTATATGCATAACAAGTTTTTAAATGCTTCCACATGCTAAAAGTTCCACTATTAGTGTCAGCCTTAAATGTTCTCCCACAGTAATTACATTTTGCTCTTTCTCTACCAAATATCTTAATGAAATGATTTAATATTTCTGATCTCTCATTAGGCTTCTTTTTGTCTCCCAGTTAAGCATCCAGAATTGGTATCACCTTAACAAGAAACTTGATTAAATCCTGCACAAACAACCTGGAAAAAAATCATCAGACACTAACGAATGAACAAAAACCAGCAAAACATTCTTGAAAACCCTTAAAGAGCATAAGTTAACTGCTAACTAAACATGTAAGTCAGTATACAAAGCCCTTAAGTCTCATTTTCATTAATCCTAGAACTATGAGCAAATTAATAATATTTCTCTTAGTTATGAATTTCAGCTTCTTGATGGACAAAATTCCTATCAGAGTATTCAAAAACCACCAAGCAATTGACATTATGCTTGTAGGTGTCTAGTTTACTGTTTAGGGTTGTATAATATATACGAACTAATAATGTTAGAAACATTTCCTGTGAAATCTTTCTCCATAAACAAAAGTTTCAACCAGTGAATTTTACTAAAAAAAGATCCAGTGTTTAGCTACTTCTTGTATTAAAAGTTTTAGTTTTCTTTTTAGGTTATTTTGTAATCCCAATTTGCACTAACTTCCCAAATTTCAAATGCTCGTAGAAAAATTACCAAAATATTTAAGAAAAGTATAAAACCAGAAGTAGTGAAGACGACATTGTAAAAGAACTCACCAAAATTTTAACTCTGGAAGGCGGCGAACGAAAGGTCGAAACTTCTCGGAGCCTCGAGTGGGGAAGGTCAGACTGTGTCAGAACTCCGAGTCGAAGGTCACAACTTCAGTCGATGATTGTATATGTTTGGGAATGTCAACGAGGTTGCGAGAGTAAGTGCGAGAATCGAGACAGGCAGACAACGTTATGCTTGTAGGTGTTTAGTTTACTGTTTAGGGTTATTTAGTTGGGTTAGATCATGTTGGGCCAAAAATTAAAAAAAAATTAGAAATGTAACAATAAAATGGGTTGGGCCAAAAATTAAAAAATCAGAAATAAAACGAAAATTTGGATTTAGAAATTTTTAATTGGTTTTGAAAAAATTAAAATTAAGATAATTTGATTTATTCAATATAAAAAAAAATTAGAAAGATTCGGTTATTAGTCTATAACCGAGAATCGAATCGTACTCGTCGGTTCTCAATTCATATACTCGTTCGGATATTTAATTTGACAAGAATCGTCGGGTTTAGTTCGGTTCAGTTCGAGTTAGGTTTGGTTTCAGAGATTTACCTAGCCCTACACTCGCCGTCCCAGATTAACATCTAGCAACATGTCAGGGTAATATATGTGACGAAAAATATCACGTGGTACGACAAAACCAAATTCGATCTTTTACCGTGAAACTATAATCCCTTCGTCCGTGTGATCCGATCAATTACGAGATATGGAAGCGTGTCAATCTCGATTATCGATCATATTTTTCACTCCACTATTAAATCAATATAGTCGAAAATTTCTTTTCGACTTATAAGTACACCTTGGCCAATAATTTCTTTATTGACTTATTTGAATGAAATGCAGATCATAATCTCTTATTATCTAAGAGTGACGAATCTTCTATTGGTCATTCACAACCTTCATACGATTTTTGACATGCCCGAACGATACCGTATTAGCGCCCATAACAGAGCAATATCTAACACCGTCAAAGCATGACTCGTCCTCATACTCGAGTTCATCTCGATTTTTATGACTTCTTGCTGTTTCTTTTAAGTCAACACTTAACTTCATTTTTGTGCAATTAGTAGGTTCATTATCCTGATGAGTAATACTTGATCAGTAATCACAGATTCGCATCTTCTTGAAGATCGAATGTTCCTACTAGATTCATACAGAGCTGACATGTCCTCAGGAGTCTCTACTTTCTAATCAAGAGTATACCCCATCTCAGATATAGGATCAAACTTAGATTCATCTACTTGGTTAACTATATCTGTAGACTCTTGAACTCTTCAAGTTCTATTTTACTCCTACTGTCTTTTTTTTCTTTAAGATGATATGTCGTGAGATAAAGACTTTCTTCTTAATGGGATAATAGAATTGATATTCAAATATTTGTTTTGGATATCCCACAAATATGTATTTATCAAATATACACTCAAGCTTATCCGATTCTTTGCGTTTCAAATAAGCGTCACAGTTCCAAACTTTCATATAAGATAAATTGGGACTATTATCTTTCCGTAGCTCGTATGGAGTTCTATTAACCAACTTAGATGAGACATAATATAGTGTACAACACACTGTAATCAGTGCATGACCTCGAAACGATTTTGGGAGGTTTGTATGGTTTGTTATCAATTGCACTATAACTAATATTTACGATTCCTCATTTCAGATACACTATTATGTTGTAGTGTATGTGGAAGAGTCGGACTGCAAGAGAATCTCATTCTCTTTTATATTATCTAAAGTTTCATCTTTAAAATATTCCCACTTGATCGAATCTTAGTATGAGAATCTCATTACCTCTACTTTTAGCTTGAATCTCTTGAACTTTTCAAGAGCTTCACGCTTGAATTTTGTCAAGCATATATGAGTATTTCTATAATAGTCATTATTAATTCTGATAAAATAAGAGAACATCACCTAATATTAATTAACATGGGTCCATATGCATCAGTATGCATTATACCAGTAATTATGCAGACCTTTCTCCTTTTCAAGTAAAAAGGAGATTTGGTAATTGTGTCAGACATGTATAATTCATGCTTGTCAAAATCAATTGACCCAAGCATACATCTTTATTTAACTTTGAAATTGCATTTTATCTATACGACAAAGTCTGTCATGCCAAATTTAGGTAATAATTATATTATCGCATTTATGCCTTATAATTTCCATACTCATTATAGAATGCTTGGTATTAAGAATATAAACATTGTTTTGTAATTTACCATAACCATTAGGATTTTTATCAAGATAAACAAGAACAACAATTGTCCTTAATATTAAATAGCTTATGTCCAAACATGAAATTCATTTTAATGTTCTAGCTACGGTGGGTACAAAGCAACATTTCTCTAATTCCAATACTAAACCAAAAGGTAATGGCAAGAAGTATATTCTTACAGGAAATGCAGCAACCTTTGCTCATCTTCGACGTGTAGGTCAATTTCTCCCTTTCGCAGTGGTTTACTTTTATTTGGTTTCTCCACATTTGTATAAATTTGAGATCCACATCTGGTATCAAATACCTAAAAAACTCATGAAGCATATGTAAGCCTTGCAATATCTTCCAATGACCTTTTACTCTATAATGAAAACAAGAGTCAATGGAATTGGTATTTGTCCTTTGCTTTGACCGTCTTAGCCATATGGACGCTTTTCCCAAAACCCTTTTAGACTTCCTCTTAATATCCTTAGAAGAATCAATGGCTTGCCCACTACTAACTTTGATATTGGGTTTTACAGTTTTAAGCATGTTAAGAAACTCAATGAGTGTGCGTTCGAGCTTATTCAAATCATAATTCGTAATTAGTATGAATAACTTTTTGACAGAGATTGCAGAACTAAATCAATACTCAGTTCCTGATTCATGATTGAACTTAATTGAGACAACTTCTCAATACCAAACATTTTCAGCACATGAGCACAGACTAAAGATCGCTCTGTCATTTTGCATTGGTATGGTTGCTTGAAAGTCACATATCCTTCCACACATGATTATTATCATACTATTCTTTGAAATGAAAAATCATGCGTTAGCATCTATACTTTCAAGTTAGATTTGTAACTCAAGTGACGTAATGCGAACATCACACATGTTGCAGTACTATTGTCATTACCATATTATTATAGTAGCCACCCCTTCTTTAAATGAGTCATCACCAGGTGTCTCTGAAAAGTGCTACTTAAGGACAACCAATTTTTCTCATGCATGAGAACAATTCTCAAATTGCGTGCCAATCAAGAAAAGTTTAATTTAGTTGTTGGTATCCAGTATGCAACTCGAACACACATGGTTACTCACGATTCAATAATATAAATGACGAAAAGAAAAATAATAATATATAAAATATAAAATGCATCAATTAATTTAACGTGAATTTTTATTAAATTAATTATGTTCCCACTATTTAATTCAAATTTATGACCCTCTCACATAAATTCATGGAACCATACTTGACTCCCAATGGGCTGGGATCCCATTTGTTATATTAAGACCTTGAGTGTACTCGACAAGCCTTAATAAAATACTTGGTTAGATACTATTATTAATTGTATCTTCATACAACTTCCAGATCATTAAACTAACAACTCCTTATCTTTGCACATCTTTTGTGTTAGTTTAACATATCTCTAAAATTTATCTCTTTGAGTATACTCAACAAAAGATAAATTCTAATTAAGTTGGACCCATTATTCGAAAATATCTAATATTTTATAGTGTCAAACATATCCCTAATAGATCAGCCTTGAGTGTACTCAATAAGCTGAGACTATTTGAGACTCTGATTTTTCACTATAATGATGGAAGACGAATAATAAATTGACTTAATATTTTATTGAGGAGTTTTACATTCAAAAGTCTCATCAACTTCGATACAATCATATATATAATTTATTACGCATCAAACATGCAAATAATAATAATAATAATAATAATAATAATAATAATAGCTTGGACTATTATGGGCTTTTACTATCTAGTCTTCCCGAACTATAAGGAAGACTAGTTGATCAATTCTTAGAGGATATAGCATTGAATCAGTATCAATGCACTATTTCCATGGATTCTTCTTCTTCTTGTGTCTTCAATTAGTCCAGTTGCAACATGTATCCTATACTAGATGACATGCAGGCCTAAATGAAATTGGATTCACAAACCCATAGTAACAATAACAATAACGGACTCATAGGTTCAAAATGATTAAAAGCTCATAATAATAATAATAATAATAATAATAATAATAATAATAATAATAATAATAATAATAATAATAACAGGCTTGTCGGGCCAAAACAATTAAGAGCTCGCAAACTCATAAAACGACAAGAATAAAATTAATCATTCAACACATCAACATGGTCAAATCCATAATCGTCCACTAATAATACATTCATCATATAAATGTATGCCTATATAATATTAGATATTATATGCAAACACGTTTCAAGCTTATAGCTATTAAGTCGTCTAAACTATTTTAGACAAAATCGATCGAAATAATTAAATAATTAATTAATTAATCATATTTATCAATTAATTTGATTAGCGGACATATTTAATTAAAATCAAAATTTAGTTAAATACTGAATTAGAGTCCAACTCCAATTCCACAATTATAGGTTAATTAAAATCAAATTTTAATTAAATATCAAACTAGAGTCTAACTCTATTTTCAAAATATAAGCCCGTCGAATTTAATCAAAATCAAATTTTAATAAAATAACAAATTTAGAGTCCAACTCTAATTCCAAGATTTCAAGGAAAATTTATTTAATTAAAAATCATATTTTAATTAAATGTCAAATTAGAGTCCAACTCTAATTTCAAAAAAGATTTTAGGGCGAAACAATTAAATTAAAAATCAAATTTTAATAAATTGCACATTAGAATCCAATTATAATTTCAAGAACATATTAGGATGAATAATTAATTAAAATCAAATTTTAATTAAATATTGAATTGGAGTCTAACTCTAATTTAAATTGAATTAATATTTTAATTTAGAATAGAACTCCTAAATAAAATAAAATTCAATTCGGAGTCAAAGTCTAATATTTAAGTTAAAATCCAATTTTAAAAAAAATATAAAAAGTCGTCAACTTTAAATAAAATTTTAATTGGGTCAAAATTAATAATATAGGTCAAAACCTATTTAAAATCAATTTTAAAACCATTTTAATACTTAAATGCAAAACACCTTTGAAAATTACAATTTGACCAAAGTTTCAAATTAATGGCGGGACCCTCGAAATTTAGAAATTGCACAGAAACTCCTGTATTTAAAATTGCAAAATGACCCCCTTTTACATAATTGCAGATGGCCCCTCTAAAATTTCTGAAAGTTCAAACAGGCCCTTATTTAAAATTAACAAATTGAGCTCTTATTAAGTAATTGCAGGAGGAGGCTCGCAATTACATTAATCGCAATAGAAACCCCTGCTTCCAACCTCTCTCTCCCAAACCTGAAAACCCTAGAACCCAAATTTTTTTTTTTTTTTTTTGCGGCGACGACTTTTATTCAGCAGCAGCAGCTGTTGCTGCAAAAAATATAGCAGCGGGGTTCACTGGTGCCCATAGCAGTGAGCGCCGCTATCGTAGGCACGACAGCAGCTTGGTGCCGTCGGCTCCACCGCTTGTCCCTTATTTTTTTTTATTAATATTCCGATCCAAAATTATTTTTCTATTCAAAAAAATTTTTGAACATAAAAATAAATCTCTAATTGCTAGAAACAATTATAAGAACAAAATCAACTTTTGATTATTCCCAAAAATTTAAAGCAATCTCGAACAAACATAACGTAGGCTCTGATATCACTGTTGGGAATTTACTTAAACGTGCACAGCGAAAATTAATACAAATTTCAATTACTATCAACGATCTCTTTGTGTTTAAATAGAAATCGTACCCCTTTCTAGATCTGCAAACTCTTTTGTTTTTCCTTTGTTCCAGTGATCTTGATTCGTCACCCACAACTGTCCAATTGTCTAGCCTCTAACGGTGATCCACACAGAGAACAAGATTGTACGATTAGAGTTTTTTTCTTGTGCTAGCAAGAATGAATTCTCTACAAATTTTGAAAACCCTAATTATATTTATATAAGCCCGAACAGGCTTGGCCTGACCCAATCCAATATTTAATTAACCCATTTAATTAAATCTGGTTCGTGAATTATAAATAAGCAACCCAATTAATTAATTTATCGAACGTTTGTTAAATTAATTAATTGACAAATCACAATCTTCCAATTCTTCTTTTGTGTGTGACCCATCAAGTTCCCGATCACGATACCTAACAACGTGAAATATTATTTTGATCTAATCAAAATTGATAAATTAAAACATCCTTTTAATTTATCACCAATTCACACTTGCCGTCCCGGATTGACATCTACCAATGTGTCAGGGCAATAGATGTGACGGGAAATGTCAGTGGTATGACAAAACTAAATTCGTTCGTTTACCGTGAAACTATAATCCCTTTCGTCAATATGATTCGATCAATTACGAGGTATGGAAGTATGTCAATCTCAATTATCGATCATATCTTTTACTCCACTATTAAGTTAATATAAGTCAAAAACTCATTTTCGACTTATGAGTACAATTTGGCCAAGAATTTCGTTATCGACTTATTTGAATGAAATGCAGATCATAATCTCTTACTATCTAAGAGTGACGAATCCTCTATTGGTCATTTACAAGTTTCATACGATTCTTGACATACCCGAACGATGCCGTGTTAGCGGCCCTTAGCAGAGCAACATCCAACACTGTCAAAGCATAACTATCCTCTTATAAGGTACTATAACGACTTCAAGTCAAAAAACTAATCCTACTCCTAAATATTAGAGATTAACCACCGACACTCAAATAGTTGTCTAGGTGGAATCTCTCGACGAGTCTTCAATATTTTGTTCTATAACAAAACATCCACGTGTCCATTTAAGTGTCACCATCTTTAACTTGTGATATTAGTTACTTACTTCACAAGTAAGAAATGCTACACGTGATAGTTTATCCGTAATAACGATATCCGTATCTCGTCATTACTTACGATCACGGATGATTTAAGATTCAATCATATGTAATTTGTATCTCACAATCACAACTCCATGTGATTAATAAATTACTAAGATTTGAATCTACGGACTCTATTATTTAATTCAATTGAATATTAATTAATTAAATAATAGATCTGCCACAAATCCCATCAACTATATATTAAAAGGTGTTTATGTCCAAAGTCGATTAGATATAGGGCAATTAACACTTACAAAATCGCCAAGTGAAATTCATGCAACAAGTAATGCAAGGATTGTAGACTTAACAAGTGACAAAAGAAACCATCAAATTGAATAAACCAACGAGTGACAAAATGTGACAGCAATAAGAAATAGAACTACACTGCAATTACAGAATTTATCACAATTATTAATATGAAGGATAGAATTGATAGTGTAATTTACTGAAAGAAAAAAATTGGGGATGAATGAACAATTACAATTAAATCAATTGTACAACTCAAAGAAAAATGCATTCCAATAAAAGAAACTTTTCATAATAACGGAGTTGACTCATAGAATGATTTCAAATTTCATTTATTGACTAAATTCAAAACACACGCACACACAAGTAATATTCAAGAATTTCTGGGAAAAATGTAAAAACTGAATATTGTGCATTTATGTGAAAAATGGATCATTACAAACAAAATGGAAACGTAACAGATCATAAGAAACGATGAAATATGAATGAATTACTAGTGAAACTCAAAAGAAAAGATGTAGGGAATAGAGTTGAGAAAAACTAGTGACCTGAAAATCACAAGAGTTGGAATATGTCGAAATCTTGTGCTCGTTCAAAGCAAAGTGGGAAGAGAAGATATGTAGAGAATTGAGTTGTTGAAGAAAACAAATTGCGATGAATCAACATGGAAGAGGCAATGAAGGCGTATGACGAATGAAAAGAAATTGGGAATAAAAAGCGGGAGTCAATTATTCGGACAAACCATGAGCAGAACTATTTTCGGCTGCCTAATTTGATGGGCCTTTTTTACCAATACTATTTATATTAAAGTTTAAAAACTCATTTTGAATTCATAGCATGATCAACAAGAATGCTATATTTAAATTATATAAAATGAATATAATGTTCAAATATATAATGAGTTCAGACTCAAGTTTGACGACACTTATACATAGAGTATGAGTATCTTTTGATTTGAATTCAACTTTAGCGTAAATCTCACAAAATAACATCGAAATCATAGGCATCGTGGAAGTTTTAAACCTATTATACCTTGTGATGATGCTAATGAAATCACACACAGAGATGTAATTGTACCAAGTTCTACCCAATCTTGTTTAATGCTCTTATGATCTTGCGTTTCTTCTATTCATATACTTTTAATAGAGAAACTCCATCTCCCTAAGGTGAGACCACCACGAAGTTTGTATAGGTAAAATTCTTGCAGCATTTTTGTCATGTTTAGATATCCATTGATTTGAACTTTATTAAGAGTTATAGAATCTCAACCCTCTTATTCGTGACAACCAGCACTTATAATCTAAGATAGGACTTAAAAGAATAATTAAATGATGAATTTATTCACTTATTGAATGACTTTTTGTTATCCTTTGAATTCGAAGTATACTTGTTAGTATAATTAGGTAGGATTGCTATCATTGCTGGATTAATTATGGAGTTTTAATCCCACCCTACTAGTTGTTGTCCTCACTAATTTCCTTGTAAGCGGTTTAGTAAATGGATCAGCCAAATTCTCAATTGACTTCACATAAGTAAAATTAGTCCATCTTTAATTAATTTCCTTACATATTCATGTCTCAAACTCATATATCTAGACTTACCATTACACACTTCATTATGTGCTTTAGCTAAAATGACTTGACTATCACACCAGATAGATATGGAAGATTATTCATTTTTCTCAAGGAATTTCATATATTAAATTTCTAAGCCATTTAGCATTTTATTTTATTTTTCGATTTCAACCCATGCCACAATTCAGGCCCTATAGTTGAGTGAGTAATACACAATTGTTTTTTTTGGATTTCCAAGAAATCGCACGATTTATACACATTGTTCCCATTTGATTTGAACCTTTTTAATGTTTGACTAAAATTTTAAGTGCTTATAAGTATTGAATCATGAAAAATGTGTATTTAGAAAGTATGTAAAAATTGTGGATCATATATAATGCCCTTGTTTGGTCTCTATTATCTTTAAATATATTTTTCCCTTATTTCAACCACACATTTTTAATAAAATAATATTAAATGCAAATCCAATTTTTTTTAATATTTTAACCACATTTTCTCTATCAAATCATTACTCCAAAATACATTTTTGACAAATAATGGGGTTTAAACAGGCTCAATATGTGTATAAAAATGAGTTTAATGAACTTATAAACACTTAGGTTGCGTTTAATTACAAGTATGAATTTGCATTGAAAGAATATAAATTCTAGACAATTCAATTGTCTATAACTTACTTGCATGAAAATTGTCAATTAAATGTATTTGATTAATTTAATTTTCAAAAAATGTTATACTTGTCCATTTTTTATTAGTGGGTAGATGAGAGAGAGAAAAAATGAATGAATTATGAGAAAAATAAAACTCTACTCCCCCTAAAGATTTTTTTTTATTCTAAGAAAAATATGGTCATGTGGCTAAAAGTAAGAAAATATTTTCCATAAAAAAATGTTAATCAAATAGCACAAAAGTAGAAATTTAAATAAAAAAATACATTTTTTATGAAAAATATTGACAATCAAATGTACACTTAGAGCAACTTCAACATGTGCACTAAATCACCATTTTTCACTAATTTTTTTTATGCAAAATCATGCAAAGTGAATATACAATTTTGCCCTTCTTTTTGTACCATTTTGCACTAAAATAATTTAGTACAATTTTTCTCTTCTCTTTCACTTTGTAAAAATGGTATTTGTGGCCATTTTTGTTATACATTTTTAATACAATAAGTTGTTTTTATTATTTTCTGAGCATTTACAATAAATTTTGATAATGGAATTAGTGATAATTAAGAAATTAATTAAAATAAATAACTTGATTCAATATTTTCTTATATGTTGTGTTTCTATTAATTGAATTATATTTCTTAAAATTTTTAATGAATTTAATATTTTCACTAATTTAATGTAATTATGTATTGAGCAATTTATTTAGTTGTAAATTAAATAAATAAATAGATTTTTAAATAAATAAATTGTTGAGAATCAAAAAATAAAAATGATTAAACACAATTCATTTGGTGTAATGGGTTAGAGACGACTTTTAGTTTAGTACAAGATTTGGTGTAAAATGGTACATAACTGACCTCAAATTTTGATGTAGCATTGGAGATGACCTTATAAGTTTTGCCAAACATGGAATAAGTATTTTCACATTGAAGTCTGGTAGACCATTTTGTACAAAAAAAATTCCAAATTGGTTTTCCTTTTATTTTAAACAAAAAAATTGCATTAATACATTACTTGTTTTTTGTTGTTGTTGTGGAATGAGTTCACGATACATATATGATATTTTAACGAGTTTTTTAATGTAATTAGAATATCTCCAAAAGATTTTCTATTTTTAGAGGGTGTATTTAGCAATTAGAGAGTATCTACAAATTTAAAGAGTAAAAATTTGTAAGTATTTCGACACGTTCTTTATCTTTAACATTTAATATTTATTGTTTCTCCATATCTTTTACTTTTACTAGCTTCGTTCTATATTATTATATTATTTTCCTTTATTGAAAATTAAAGTACTTTGACCCCAGTCAATTATAGAGAGTGGGTTCGACTCTCTAAATTTGAAGTACTAAATTCACTTTCTATTTTAAAATGTTAATTTGAAAGTCTTGGAGTATAATTTTAAAAGATAACTCTTTAAAATAGAGAAAATCTTATACTTAAAGAATCTCTTGAAAAATGTTCTTAGGCATTATTAGTTTATTAAAATGATTGGTAGACCTTGAAACCTTCCATCGACTCCATATATTGCATCTTCTCTAGTGGAATCTTGGGAAAATGTGTCGAGTCATATGAAATGCAAGAAGCATGTCCTCAGAAGAATACTTTTTGTTCTTTACCATTTATAATTTTATTATTATTAATATTTTCGTTATTTGTGCCTCACTGGAAAAGAAAAATTCTAATGGATTAATGTATTTGCAACTAGAATCTTATACAAACGTATAGGTTTTGAGCTTTGTATTTTGGTTTTGAGGTTTGAAGTTATTATTAATTTTCTATTTTAAGATTTTCAAAAACGTGTTTGATTTCCTATTTTGATATTTTCAAAGTAGGCAAGTAGAAAATAAGTTTGATTTGAAATTTTGAAAAATTATTTTAAAATATTTTATTACTTGAAATTCGATTATCCAATAAAAATATAACAATTTTATGTTAATATCTTAACAAATAATATGTACATTTTAAAGTCAATGAATATATTTTCTTGTTACAAAAGTAAATAAAAAAAAAATTGAGTTCAAAATATATAAAATAGAAATAAAAAATTAATGATGTTAAATATTTTTTATAATTTTTATGTAAATAATCATTAAGATCTTGAATTATTATTATATTTTATTCTTTATAATTTTTTCAGTAATTTTTACAATTATATTGAATTCTATTTTTTGAATTTAAAAATTTATTTATTAGTATTTTAAATTTTAGATTTTTTTAATTTAAATGCTTGTTTTCCGTATTTTGAATGTTTTTCGAAATTTCAACAAAAAAATTCAAAATATCAAAAATAAGCTTTGAATTTTATGATATCAGTTTCTCTTTTTGTTGGAAATATATTTTCAAAATACCATACCATACTATACATTTTTTTTTTTTTTTTTGAGATTTTGTAAAACTTAAAGCAACTGATGTTTACCAAATTAAACACACCTTGGCCTAAGTGTTTGATGGCCGTTACTTGGGAAAAAAATATTTTCATCCAGGAAAATGTGTGGTTAAAAAGTAGAAAAAAATAGATTTATTTGAAGAATATTTTATTGTGTGAATACATGATTAAAAATCAATATGCAAATAAAAAAATAGTTTTCAAATAATGATTGTCAAATAAGGGCTTAATTTTCCTCAAAATTAATTTTCAATCACATATTTTTCCAATAAAATAAATTTTCATGTAATCTTAAAACTTTTTATTTTTATTTTTCAACTTTTTAACTACACATTCAAAAAAATAAAATAGTATTACGAAATTCATTTCCACAAAAAATGAGCTCATATTACTTACAGTTGGAGTTAAATGTTTCAATAATCACTGAATTTTAACATAGTCACGACTTACTCAAGGAACGTCAAATTACCTTTAAATTGTCATTGAACTTTCAGCCATTGCACCACATCCATCACTCACCAAATTTCCTTACCGTTGAAGTTGACATGGCGGATGGAAAGCACACGTGAAAGAAAAAGCACACGTGAAAGAAGACGACCGTTTAACATTAGGAGTTGAAGGGGATAATGAGTCAGACTCGGACTTTTTTTTATTTTGGCAGGGAGTTAGCTATAGATGATGATAGTGCAATAACTGAGCATGGTGTAACAGATGATAGCAATAACCCAGACTTTGTTGCTTTTGAGAATGAATTAGAATTAGAAGCTGACATATTGTACGATCGTAATGTAATGGATGGAATTGAAGTTGGTCTGAATACGAATGATTTTGGGACATGATGAAACTCTTGTTTTTTGTTATTTACCTAAGGGAAATTTGGTCACAAACAGAGGGAGAAGAGCATCATTGAACCATGCACCAACCACAGTGGAAACTAATGTCTAGTCCATGGACCCTCAGCAACAGGGGCAATCTTTGCATGTCAGTTCATAGGTTCAAGAGAATCTGACATTGGAAGATATGATTGTTGATTTACAACAAATGAACGAAAGCAAGTCTTCACAATTAAAGGCTGCCAGAGCTCAAGCTCGATGAAAGTCCAAGATAACCGCTGCTGTTTCTAAACAACGTGTCTGAAGATTTGGGATTTTCATCAATTCCTTTTAATATGGGATGCTTTTAATGTTAATTTTTGATAGGCAGAATAGGTAGTGAATCTCAGCCTTTACTTTTTTGTTGAATGGCTTAATTTTGTGAGAGCTCAAACTCAAAATGATACTTATGTAATTTGGAGTTGCAGTGCTGTTCAATTTTTTTGTGAAACCTGTGCTATTGGCAAACTTGATTTTTATATGAATTGCAATGCTATTGAATGTTGGTAATTCTTCTGTTTCGTCTTCTTAATGGGAGTACTTAATTTACTCCACGGGCAAGAGGCACATATAACCCTTGCTCCACAATCAAAATATACCAGACAGTTGCTGAATCAACATGCTTTGTGATGCTAGAAGCATCCCTTGATAGGAAACAATGACCCAAACTACTCAAGAAACTACAAAACCTAAGATAGGAAAAGATGAATTTATGGGATTGGATATGGTGCCTTGAAGAGAGACCTAACGTTTAATTACCGAAAGCCAAACCAATTTCCATGAGTTAATCAAAAGTATTGACTACTAAATGTGAAGATTACACGGCCATCCATTCTGAACATTGCCACTGAACAAAAGCATAATAACAACAAAATTTAACTACAACACAACACAACACATATACGACCACATTTAATACCAATTAAAGCTTTCATTGTTTAGTAAAATGTTGAAACTGAGCAGCAACTGAAGCTTTTGTCCAATTGGGACTGCTTACTTCGTAAAATAAAAACAGAAAGCATTAAACGTTAACAATGACCAGAAGCCTATCTTGTACAATTTCAACTTCCCAAAGTATACATTTATCTTCGTTGTACAGATTATTCGATCTTAGCAGACGGTTGATGATAATCTCATACCTCTCTTGCGGTTCATCATCCAACCAATTTAAACGATTACAGGTATCCTTCTTCCCATAGAACTAACAATTGTGAAATTACCGTCCAGGATTTGGGTAGAAAATATTTTGGAGTGAAATGTCATGTTTTCTGAGTGTTTTTTTTAAGTGAGGTAGGGTATTTCGATTTGTCAATTTTTAAATGCCCTTCACCTTTAATGTGAGTCTCCCATCCACCACGTCAGATTTTATGGTAACTGAAAGTTACTAGTTCGAATTGAATGTTTTATTTAGCCAATTTATATTGACCCAACGTGCAAAATTATACAATTAAGAACAACAAGTCGCTTTTTAATTGTTTCTAGATGGTCAATCAAACAAGTCAAATTATCCTACATTGAACTGTCATAGATTGTAATATTAAAGCAATAAATAACACAAGAATTGTTGATGGAGAAATCCTACTAGGGAAAAACTTCAGGACCAAGCTAGTAACTACCACTATGAACAATGATGAACTTAGGATCTGTTTGATTGCAAAAATGGAATTTGAGTGGAAAGAAAATGAATTCCAGGGAATTGAATTACCTAGAAATTGTTTTCCTGAGAATTGTAAATTATTGTGTTTGATTGGTATAATTTTCCATGTGGAAAATGTTGAAGTAAAAGTATTTTTTGGTGTTCGTTTGACTTTGTTTTATATGGAAATTGTCAATTTAAGGGATATCCACTTCTACCATTGTTTCTAAAATTTGTTTCTATTGCCAAAAAAAAAAAAAAAAAAAAAGATCAAAAAATCATCAATATTTTGGTGTTTGTTTGGCTTTATTTTACATGGAAATTGTCAATTTTAGGGAAATCATCTTTTACATTTGTTCCTAGAAAAAAAGCAAAAAAAAAAAGGAGGAAAACCAAAAACCACTTATCCCTAGAAAAATAAAAGGTGGAAAATCACGCTTTAAGGTGTTGTACTTTGAAATTTATGGAAAATCAATTCCTTGGAAAATTTTGTCAATCAAACAGGCCAAAAGTGAAAGTTGGAATTCGAATTCCAAGTTTCATAGAAAATTTCGTGCAATCAAACTGGGCCTTAGAGTACGATCAAGTCTAGAAATTTTCACTAGACTCCTTGATCTACTTCCTGCAATCTCCAAGATCTGTTGGAACATACTTTACTCACATGTTCCTGATCCTCTGGAATTGTCTATCTCTATGGATTACCAAGAACTTCTTGTTTTTGTACTCTTTTTGTGCTTCTGGCCCAACTTTTCTCAATCTTCTATAACCTCTGAAATTTTTTGAGAAAGTACATTCCTATATGTGTATTGGAAGTGGGTGTTTTGGATTATATAAAGTTGATGTTTTTCTCAAATATGTGGTTGTATGAATTCAAGTATCAATAGATAAATCATAGGCTTGAACGTCTTCTTGAATATATGTATGATGATATAGAGAAAACATATAGTGAACAACCACCAGAAATTCGTGTTACAGCAATGATAGATATAGTAGAAAGCATTTAGGTAGCATGAATCATTTAAAACTCTTTAAAAAATGCTAATTAGGGTTTTGCGTGTAACACCATCGCTCGAGTGTAGGCTAGTGATAAGGTTACTATTTTTTACTCGAGCATCAGATGAGTGATAGGTTAGTGTAAATCCGGTATATCTTTTCTTCTTGTTCCAAACTTAGACCTTAAGTTACCTATTTCATCTATACAACCTTTAAATAGATTCCTTGACTTTTACAACTTTTCATATTAGTTCATTTGTCTAACAAATTGTCAATACAACATAAATCCTAACAATCTCCCCCTTTGACATTCTGTGATAAAACTATACAATACAAGTCAATAAAGTAAAATCAAACAAACCTACCTAAACCCAAATTGAACATCGATTTCTTGCATTCCTTGTTAAACCTGTTCTTGAAATTGACAACGCAAATACCAAGTGTAAAAGCACGTGATACAGTAAGTATACTAATTGAAACATGTTACGATAAATATTCTAGCGAGATTAAGAAGTAAAAATACAAATGTTAATAAAAACACCAATTGAAACATTAATATCACTAAACATAAAAAACTCAAAGAAGTTATGCATTATGATGTGTAATGCCATGATTGAAAAAATACAATTATCTCCACCCTTACAATTATCTCTACCTCTTAGGATTTATATTGTATTAGCAATTCTTTAGACAAATGGACTAACATGAAAAGTTGTAAACGTTAACTACTTTTTGATATTCTATGACAAAATTATACAATACGGGTCAAGTAAGTAAAATTAAACTAATCTACCCCACCCCAAGCAGAACTTCAATATCTTACATTCCTTGTTAAACCCGTTTTCTAAAATCAATAATTCAAATACCAAGTGTAAAAACGCGTAATAAGTATAACAATTGAAACACATTACCATAAATATTCTAGCTAGATTGAGAATGCACCAATCGCACAAAATAAAAAATTCAACCCACAAAATGAACATATATGCAAGTGCCAATGCAAACCTGATAATAATGCACATACATGACTCTACAATCTAAAAAGCCAAAAAAACAAATAAGATGCATATAGTAATGAATGTATCACAATGAATAAGCAAAAATATGCATTAGAGATACCTAATCAGTTAGTTATACAAATGCTCTTATCTTGAAGAGCACCGTGATTTATTTTAAGATTTTTCATATCACTCTTCTTCACCCAAATTTGCTTAGTGGAAGAATTAATCATAATCAACTGTGCTATTAACTTGATCAATTGGCTCACCTGATTAGTAAGGAAGTCAATTCGATTACCAAAATCTTGATTTTTTATTTCTATTGAAGTTCATATTTCTATTTTTCTTAGGAATTTAAAACATCTAGGCCTTATATGTAATACCTCTTCACAATTGAAATAGGTAGGGATAAATTTAGAACTAAGGTTATGTGGTTGAATATGTCCTACACTGTCTAGTACGCCTCTATCTACGATTCCCTTATTCTTGGATTTAGGGTTAGGAATATACTTTGTTGGTCGGTGGCAGGGACAAAATAAACTTGAAAGTACTAGTAGCATTGTGATCATTCTTTTTATATCCTAGACCTCCCTTATTACCAGTAGACTAGCCATTCCAAAGATGCTATCAAACTGTACTCAACTACTGTAGAACGCAATGAGTTAGGTGTTGGAATTCGTAAGATCACTCATTGGATTCTTAATCTGAGTATCTAAAGATTTATTCACCGAGTTCAACTTACGTAGGGATAAGGTAGAATTCTGAAGGTCAACAAAAAGTTTTTCTTTTTTTTTTTTTAACTCAAGATCTTTTACCCTCGTATACGCAACTTTATTTGCAGTCTATATCTTACTGCTTTCCTCATATAGTTTATCTTAAGTCTCATGTATGTTCTCCTCATCTTCATAATCCTTCTTAGATTGCTCATCATTATCTACATGTTCAACTTTCTCACTCTCTTTATCATATTCAGTCATAATCGTAGCAATGAAAACCATATATTTTCCATTATCATCCTGAGTGGACTTCTCACTTTGATTATTGGAATTAGACTCGTCATCAGCAAGAGTAACATTCATATCTCTATCCTTATTTCTCCTACTGTTAGGGCACTCACTTCTAAAATGGTCAAAACCTTGACACTTATGACATCTCACAAAATTGACATCTCCTTTTATACTCACTGGGGACACCTCTATATCTCTCTTGTGGCTTCTTCTTATTTCTAAATATTTTTTGAAATTTGTTAGTGAAATAAATTATATCCTCATCATTAGGTGACTTCGAACCAGAAGAATCTTTATATTTATCTCTAACAGTATTTAAGGCCAAATACTTATTTTTTGTAGGTTTAGCTAAAGTTAGTTCATAAGTCTCGAAAGATCCAACTAACTCTTTCACCTTAATGGCATTTATGTCCTTACTCTCCTCTATAGTCATAATTTTAGGCCTAAGTCTCTTGAGTAAGTATCTAAAGATTTTTCTAATTATCTTAGGTTTAGGAATTCTCTTACCTTGGTTGAAGTTATAATTAACCATGTCATTCAAACTCGCATAGAAGTCATCAAAGGTCTCATCATCCTTTATCCCAATCTCTTCAAACCTAGTGATTAACATTGTAATTTAGAGTTTTTAAGAGCTTGAGTTTCCTCATGTGTGGTTTGTAAAATATCTCAATTTTTTTTCCAACCTCACACAGACACTGGACAAGGCCATAAGTAAAGCATGTAGGGCTTTACTATTCCAATTGCACTCATATAAATTAGATTTCGACCAATTAACAGTAGGAATGAGGGTGATGACACCATTAACAGTATTGGAAGGGACAGTCCAACCATTTACTATGCTTAACCAAATACGTTCATCCATCGACTTAAGAAAATCTCTCATTCTAACCTTCCAATAGACGTAAATGCTGCCGTCAAAATAAGGAGGAATGGAATGACTGACTATTTAGACTAATATGGTCAGTGATCAAATTTAGGCTTTGATACAGCTTAAACGTTACTAGTTCGACTTGAAGGTTCTATTTAACCAATTTATTTTGACCCAATGTGCGAAATTGTATTATTAAAAGCAACAAGTCATTTTTAATTATTTCTAGATGGATAATCAAATCATTCAAATTATCATATGTTGCACTGCCACAGTTTGTAATATTAAAGCAATAAATAATATAAGAATTGTTGACAGAGAAACCCAACTAGGTAAAAACATTAATATCACCAAACGTAAAAAACTCAATGAAGCTATGCATTAGGATATGAATATGCCATGATTGAAAAATACAATTATCTTCCCTCCTTACAATCATCTCTTGCCCTTACTGCAAGTTCTCTAAAAAATGCAATCATTTTCTCTTCTTTTTTGTCACAAATGACGAAGGGAACTATATCAAATACAATTGAACATTAAAATATAATAACTCAAAGATGCAATTGAAAGTATGCAGAAGCATAATCAATGTTCAGTAAACTTTTCCATATGCTCTTTTCAAGTTAAAATGAAGTAACTTGTATCAGTGACACATTTAAAGTATCACTAATCTTTTGTAAGCAGGATTTCAAACCTTAGTTTTGTGAGAAACAACATGCAAAATATCATTGTCAATAAGTTTTTTCCTCTACTTATGGAAGTCAAACTGATATAAGCATATAAGAACTTGTAAAAGAAGCTCATTTTGCATGTATATTATTCCTTTATTTTCTTGACTTTTAGCATAGATATTATTACACAATGTCAATATTTTCAAGCTCATCATTTATTTTTTCAAAATTTTTTACATCTTATGTGCAGGCTATTTTCTATTAAACGACTAAGATGACCCTTGTAGTAAACTTTAAGTCTTATAATCCAAATCAGTTAATCATAGGCACCAGGTTACGAGAACCCCTAAGGTTTAGTTGTTCAAGTCAAATATGCTCTGAAGAGGAGCATAAGATATTGAGCTTTATCTTTCAAGGGAATATACTTGAACTTAGGTCTACTAAAATAAGGTCAGTTCATGTTCAATGGCACTTTACCAACATTTAACTAATCTCACACACGCGGTTAAGTCTACTAAAATAAGGTCAGTTCATGTTCAATAGCACTTTACCAACATTTAACTAACATCCCAAATCTTACACACACGATTAAGTACCATTCACAATATCATAGTGTGTTCAATGCTGATGGTACATGAAGAAACATATACTAAGTACTCCATAAAATCCCGAACAAAGTAACGAAAAATACACTATAAAAGCAAGCTGTAACGAATAAGAATCCTGTAGTCGATTCCACATTAGTTAAACTCATTTTTAGTCGCAACACAGACTTCCAAGTTTATCATATGTAGTGCTGTAGTTAAAAAATAATTTTCCCCACCCCATTTTTTTTATTTTTTATTGTATTTTTTTTTTTTTGTAAAACATGAATGTACCAATCACACAAAATAAAAAATTCAACACAAAACAAACAAAATATGCATGTGCCAATACAAACTTGATAATAATGCACATACATGAATCTACAACCTAAAAAGCAAATAAACAAATGAGATGCATGTAGTAATGAATATATTGCAATGAATAAGCACAACACATGCATCAAAGATACCTAATCAGTTAGATATACAAACACTCTTATCTTTAAGAGTATTGCGATCTATTTTAAGATTTTTCAGGTCACTCTTCTTCACTCAAACTTGCCTAGTGGAAGAAATAATCCTAATCAACTGTGTTATTAACTCGGTCAATTGACTCACTTTATTAGTAAGGAAGTCAATCCGATTATCAAAAAACTGAATTTTACTTCTATTGAAATTCAGATTTCTATTTTTGTTCAGGAATTTATGACACCTAAGCCTTATATGTCATACCTCTCCACAACTGAAATAGGTAGGGATAAATTTAGGACTAAGATTATGTGGTTGTTGATTTCTATTCCTAGGTTGGTAGGTCCTACGCTGTCTAGTAGGCCTCTGTCTTACAATTCCTTTATTCTTGGGTTTAGGGTTAGAAATATACTTAAGCTAGTTGGTGGCAAGGACAAAAATGGTCTACGAAGTATTAGTAGCATCGTGATCATTCTCCTTATATCCTAAACCTCCTTTATTACCAGTAGGCTTGTGCATTCCAAAGACGCTATCAAGCTTTACTGAACCACTGAAGAACGTAAGGAATTGGGTGTTGGAATCCTCAAGATTGCTCATCAAATTCTCAACATGGGTATTTAAATATTCATTCACAAAGTTCAACTTACTCTGGGATAAAGTAGATTCCAGAAGGTCAACTAAAAGTTTTTCTTTTCCTAACTCAAGATCTTTGACTTTCGTACACAAGGCTTTATTTGTAGTCAAAATCTTATGGCTTTCTTCATATAGTTGATTATAAACCTCATATATGTCTTCCTCATCTTCGAAATTCTCCTTATCAGATTCACTCCTAATCCTAGCAGTGAAGGCCATATATTTCTTGTTCTAATCTTAGCAGTGAAGGCCATATATTTCCCGTTCATTATTATAAGCGACGATGTTATGCGCAAAACCTTAGTTTACATTTTTCAAGAGTTTTAATTGGCGAACGACAATGTTATTATTTTTTTCACTCCAGCATTAGATGAGTGATAGGCTAGCGTAAATCCAACGGCTCTTTTCTTCTTGTTCCAAACTTGAACCCTAAGTTGCCTATTTCATCTATATAACCTTTCAATTGACTCCTTGACTTTTACAACTTTTCATATTAGTTCATTTGTCTAAAAAATTGTCAATGCAATATAAATCCTAACAATAACAAAATTTGGCGAGTGATGGATGAGGCGCAACAGCTAAAAGTTCAGTGACCATTTAGAGGACATTTCAAGTTTTTATGAGTAAGTCATGACCATGTTAAAATTCAAACGTTAAGTACTCCAATGACCATCTAACTTGAGACTCAGTGTCATTATGACCACCTAATTTGATTTTGTTTCAGAATGACCACCCAACTTTATAATTGGTGTCACCATGACCATCCAATTTGATTTCACCATGACCGCCTAATTTTATATAAAGTTTCGCCATAGTCACATAACTTCTTTTTACCATTTTTGTTAATTTTAAAATGGATATTAAGTAATTCAATTGCCTATAATTTATTTGGATGGAAATTATCAATTAAAGGGGATGTATTCAATTGAAACTTTTAATGACTTTTTGGGATTTAAAAAGTTTAGGGATATTCAATTGAAACTTTTTGAGATTTTCTAAAAGTCACGGTGTATTCAATTAAAAATTTTATAGGCTTTTAAAAAAGCTCTAAAAATTACGTTGTATTCAATTAAAATTTTTTAGAAGTCTTTATAAATTTTGGAGTATTCAAATTTTAATAACTTCTAGAAACTTTTATAAAAGTCTCTAGAGTACTAACTTTTAAGCAGAAAGTACTCATATAATATCTTAAAATTTGTCTCTCATTAATCACGAGATTTTGGGAGACTTTCACAAAAAAAAAGAAGATAAAAAAACCTTTTTTTCCAATCTTTTTTTCCTTTAACCTTCTATGGACGTGTTAAAAGTTATTTTTTTCTATTTATTATATTTCATTTAGTTTTCTTTCTCTCTCTTATCATTTATTACTATTTTCTATAAAAAATTAAATTGGATTCTTATAACATTTTTTTCTTTTTTAATTATTAATTATTTAATTAAGGTCTTAAAATTTTATTTTTTCAATTTTTTTTAATTATATGGAAAGAAGAAGGAGAAGGAAAATGAGAATTATGGGAATAAACACCTCGTATATGATAATTTCATACCAAATTCTTGTGAATTCTATTTCAAATGAAAATCTTCAAAAGTATTTTAAAATCAACAAAAGTCTACAAAATTTTTAAAATGAAAATCCATAAAAATCTACGAAAGACTTCCACTAATTCCATATAAATTTTTAAAAGATCTACAAAATCGACAAAAGTCATCACTTAAAAAAATTCATCAAAGTTTTCAAAAGTTCCGATTAAATACACCCCCTAAATGTGTTTGATTGATTTAATTCTTAATCTATAAAATATTATACTTATCCATTTTTTATTGATAGATAGATGAGAGAGAGTACATAAATGAGAGAGTAAAAGATAGAGTGAATTCTCTGGAAAATAAAATCCCGCACCTTCTAAATTTTTTCTTTGATTTTGAGAAAAATATGATCACGTGATCAAAAGTAAAAAAATATTTTCTGTAGAAGAAATGAAAATCAAACATCACAAAAATATAAATTTTGGTGAAAAAACACATTTTTCATGATTGATCGGTGAATTTAATCCTAATATTCAGTGATAAACATTTTACCCCTCAAAGTTGATAAAACACCCAAAATCGATCGCTCGTGAACACCTAAAGCCCATAATTTAAACAACATACGTCAAAACTCCCAGCCCTAGAAGTTTCAAATCGACTTTTGTGGATACAGCTGAAAGTTGATCCCGCGAGTTGGATCGCTGAGTTCTAGGGATTTTCGGACGGCACAACTCGGCACCGGCGGATTATCGGAAATGGCGGACGATGAATTACCACCGCCAATTAGGTTGATGAACTTCGTTTCCGAAGAACAGGTCTCTCGAAATTCTCACTGTTATTGTGAATAATTCTAATGATTAAAAGGGGATTCTTCTTACCATTTAGGAGGACTGAAATTAGTGCTTTCTACTTCTTTCTTTTTGTTTTTTCAAATATTGAAATGAACAAATGAGGAATTACAGTTGGAAGAATCTCGGAGAACTAGGGGTGCTCGAGTCGAGGACGGTACTGCCCAGAGAGATAGGTCCCTTTACGAGGTCATATTTTTCCACTCTTTATTTATTGCCATAATATCAGTATTTTCTTTCATATATTGTAATTACTACTCTTTTACTGTGGATTGACACACCTCAGAAGTTATTTAAGTTTACTGTTCTTTGAGAATTTCAGATTTTAAAGGAAAACAAGGACAAGAAAGATTCAGAATTCAATGAACGTTTCAAGCACAGTAAGTTCTCAACTTATATGTGGAATATATGTTACTTCGTTATTTGAATTGTTCTGAAAACAAATTTTTGCACATGGTGATATTGTTTGTTGAAATTTTTATATATGTGGGTTTAACATCACAATGCTAAATCATGTTCTGCCAACATGAGATGTTTGTTTAGTTCTTATTTAATCTGTTGATGTTGCTTCTATCTCCCAAAGTTCCTAACTTTGACTTTTAAAACAAAGAATTGTATCCTTTTGTCTTGCAGGGCCACCAAAAGCTTTGGATGAGGATGAAACCGAGTTTCTTGAGAAACTAGAGATGGTAAGCCTCTCTCTCATGTATTTATTCATATACTCGATAGAATTAGCCAGTTAAGGTTGTAAATTACTTGCATGATACCAGCTTTTATTCATGTTTCCTCGTTGTGAATCTCCATTATGTTGGAATAATACAGATTAGATATCCATCTATGCCAACACTGTACTTTAGGTGTTGATTATATTTTGACCATTTGGACTTCGGAGTTTATCAATAGAATCAACTAAGCCTTACCCAATGGATATTTGTTTTCTTGTTGATATCTTAAAATTCTTTTAATTAAAATGTATAATGCTCCAGTCCTGAATTTTTAATCCCTTGGCTGGACTTCTGTTTTCAATTTGGCAAATGTTTGGTGCATAATTTTCATCTAAATTTAACTATAGAGAAAGAACCTATAAATTCATTAAACTCAAATCAAGTTACAGTTTTTTGAAAACTTATCTTGATTAAAAATCTTAATAAGCGGATATCAGTTTCCCTAAAGAAATCATTAGATTGATCGCCGAACCTAAGCCAAGAGGTTGAATGTGTGACAGACAGTAGTAATTAATCTTCCATCTCGTCTTCTTACTGTTAACAATTATGGTCTTTTCAAGGTTCAAATTAGAAAGTCAATGGAGCATATTTTGTTAACCTTTAGTTTATTATTTCCATATCTATCTGTTCTGGAAAATGAGATTTCTTTTAGATTTTCTATGGAGTTATATATTAGTGTGAGCGAATGTGTCCATTTATTTAAATTTCAATACCAAGCTACTAGTTATTTGTAGATATAAGAGTGAAGCATTGGGATTCACGTGGACTTCAAATTACAAATGCAATTTATCAAGTCACAGAACCCATTGAGTTTATGCAATATTTATTTTGACATTTTATACTGATTTAGTCAAAGAGAGAATATGAACGTCAAATGGCAGATGAAGAAGAGCAGCAGCTCCAACTTTTTCAAGTAAGTTTCTAATCGTTTTTCCTATGTTTGCTTGATATTAATTTGCTATATGCCTATACCACATATTTTTATTTTATTGCAATGTTGGTTTTAAGGCTGCAGTAACAGCACAATCTACGACAGTGCACGAGGTAAAGGAGGCACCTTTAATTCCTAAAGTTCAGGTATTTTGATATGTTATTGGCACTTACTTTTCTCATATGTCGCATTATTTTCTTTGACTGCCCCTATTTATTGTGTGGTGTGGGTGTGGGGGAAGGAGTTCTGGAAATGAAAATGTTACTATGGCTTGTTTAACGAGGATATTGTTTTTAGATTCTTTTGGCTGACTCAATCACTGTACCAGTTGTCTATATTTCTTATTACAAAATAATAGTCATCATATATAAATTAGTTGTACTTATCAAAGCTAGCACTAAAAGGGGTTATTTTCGTATCGAATTTCTGTACCATTTACAATGTGTGTTTTTGGAGATGTTTGTAGTGTGCATTAGTTGATGAAGATCAAAGTACTGAATACCCGTTACTGTGCTCTCTGTTCTTTCTCTTGGATGTGTTAGCTTTGATATTATTATTATTTTTTTTTCCTGTTTGGAAACTGAACATACTACATCTTTGTTGAGTTAGTGCTAATGAAATGAAGATAGTTCAGAGGCTTGTGCTAAGTTTTCAGCAGATGAAAGACTCCTTGATGTAGAAGTGTATAATTTGACAAGAAGAAGAGACAGGAGGGGTGCAACAAAGAGAATAATTGTGGACGAAGAAAATCAATTTTTTCCCTATATATTAGGGGTTATAAATTACAATGATTAAGCCCTTTATTTATATAAGCAACTAAGCCCCTGTTTGAGCCCCATTTTGGTATGAAAATGTATTTTAGAAAAATGATTTTTTTTTGGAGAATGTATGGTTAAAAAAAGAATAAAAATTTTTGGTTTACATGTAAAATTATTTTATAGTAGAATGTGAATGAAATAAGTTTGGAAAAATGAGTTTTTGAAAAAATGGGGGTAAAGCATATGTTGAATGAAACTAAAATCAAATGAACTAATAAACTAGAATTTTATTGAGATATTAAATATAATGTAATTAAATATGTTTTGAATTAATCTTTTATTATAAAATTTGAACTAATGTCTAATTCTATTATATTTTTAATAGAACCTCCATCTTTTCTCTTCAGCTGAGAGAACTCGATTTTGGCAAGGAAGATTAGAACTTCATACTTCAAGAAGGTCGATCTTTTGTTTTGATCAAGTGTTTATACTGAACCTTGGACATCATTAGGATGAACTTATACAAGGGAGGATCCCTATGAATCAAATAACAAAATTGATAATTTGTCGACTATAGCTGCAGATCATGACAAAAATATGATCTGATTTAGGGGGATAATCTCTCCTAATCAAGTATTGACATGTAGCTCCAAAAAGTAAAATTCATGCTACTCATCCACAAAATCTTCACTTGTTTGTGCATAATGAGGAGCACGAGAAACTAGTACTATAGATTGATATGCCAAAAGAAAAAAGAAAAAAGAAAAGAGAAAAATGATTGCTACATCAAAGGCTTGAATGGGCCTCAATAAGAAATTATTTATATATTGAAATTATAACTTTCAATCAAGTGTTATGACGAGTCAAATAGATTATCTTTATGTGAATGATCAAAAACTCTTTTCTTAACGTGATTAGGAAATCGAGTCAGGGAGACACGCAATAAAGAATAATAATCACCATTGAAGTCTCCAATCTATTTTGCACACAAAAAATAAGCAAATAAGTTTTCATGATGGAAAATAAATTTCCTTTTAAACTTGACATGGAATTTATGAATTTTGATGATCAAACGAGGAGCCAAAGCAAGATGTCGATAATTTGTAGACAACATCCCAATTTCAGTAGAAAAAGTGTACATGCAGATAATGACCTTAGAAGAATCTTTGGATAACGTCACAACAAATTCAACTTTAAAAGCACACACATTTGGGTTGGGCCTGGGGATTGGTTTTGGAGATTGGGCTATCGGTGAAGTATTAATTGGGTTTTTTGATTTTATTATTGTTTGGAATTGAGCTTAAACGGATTGATGTGGGTGGATTTATTGGCAGTGGGCCAAGAATTTGTGTGGATTTGGGCTAAACTTTTATTTGGATAGGTTAATGGGTTATGGTATGGGATTGGGGTTTTGGGCTTGGCTTACAATTTTTGGTGTTGTGATTGGGCTTTTAAGAATGGAATAAAAGTTTGGGTATAGTGGATTGTAATGGAAGTTGTGAAATGTTGCAAATTTCCTCTGTAGCAAAAAGACACAATAAAATCTTTTTTTTTAGGACCTGATTGTTGTGCTCTTCTTCTTACTTCTTTTTTTTTTTTTTTTTTTTAAAACTAATCTAAACTACTAAAATGAAGGGAGTTGCTTGTTATAGTCCAAAGTGGAATGACTTGAAGTTTGACATGATTCAGGAATGCCATTGTATAAGATGGGAAAATGAGGTAGACCGATGACAAATTAGGTACGAGCTTCGGCATTATACAGTGATGTTGGGAATTTGGCGGGGAATGACTTACATCCTCCCAAGTGTGATCGTAAAAAATAGCACAGGCGGGCGCTTGGGCAAGACTTAAATGCCTACAACATGGGACATAGGCAAGGAAAATAGAGGCATGCTATGCAGGCATTGCGGTAGGGAAAGCAAGCAGGTAGTGCTGGCACAACGTAGGTAAGCAGTGATTGAAAATGCAAGCAGGCTGCTTAGGTAGGGATAACGCAAGCAGGGGATGCAAGCACGAAAATTAGGTTTTTCTAAGTCAAAACCATCGTTTAGAGGAGGATAAATACTCTGGACTTCTGTAAGTTGTTTTGGACACAAGTGGGTGCTAACTTGTGCAACTTAGATAAAGAAGCCAAATCTAACTTGACTACTACTTGATCAAAGGAGGAAATAAAGTTTAAAGTGGATATTACTTCTTCGAAGGGATATGCCAACTAGCATATAGTTGGAAAGTGAAATGTAACTTGTACAAAAGTTGTAGAGACATGCAACTTGCATGATAACAAATATCAATTTGACTGCAACTTGGACAAAGGAGGTTAGTTGCAACTTGCATAAAGTGGCATGTACTTTGCAATCAATGATGGCCCTTGGATCAATTAAATCTTAGTCATCGATCCGAACTTGCTTTCCAAGATTCTGCTTATAAATAGAGGTGTTGGTTCATTCGTAAATTAGATAAAATGGAATAATAGCTTATAGAGAGAAAATACTTGAGAGATTGTAAATGATTTTTCCTTCCACTTATATAAGGAGATTTTTCCCAAATTTATGTCTTTTCCTCTCTACTCAAAGTTAACATAATTTTGCCTTGTAGAAAATTTTTGTGGTTGTTGAAAGGTGGACTTATCTCATGGGGACGGGATTTATGTAACTTTAAGGCAGCACGGTAATAGTTTATTCGGGAGTAACGAAGCACGTGATAAGTGGTACCAGAGCAAGTCTACTCCGAACTTTATGTTGCTGGTTACCTAAGGTTGATGGTGTGCATTCTTGCGGAAATGATTTTGGGACCCCAAACATGTGGCAAAGCAATAGGCAATCAAGTGGAATCGAGGATGGAAAGCTTTGAGGATAATGGAAGAAGGGGCATGCATTATGCAGTTTTGTTATTACACGTATTGTAGAGCGTGACAGTTGCAAAAGAAATCAAATATGGGGGCTTTTGTGTTAAATGCTTCAACATGCATGGTAGCGTTGCGGCCAGAAGAGCCGTCAATCCAAGGAACCAATGCAGAGGTGCACAAGGTGAATGCTGGTGTCGAATGTGGCATGTAAAGGTTACTGCAGGAAGAGGTGCAGGGGCACTGTGGACGCCAGCACATTAGGGGGATGGTGCCACAATTGTGGAGAATTTTTGGACTATTGGCATGGAGACTACAATGCTGAAAAAGTGTGAAGAGGTGAAGCATACGTTTCACTACGAGGGTAGTGGTGGATTGAGTGGGGAGTGATATAGAGAGCTCTCCTACTTATGTGGCATGGCAAAATTGCTTATTATGGGTTTAATGCTAAATTATTGGTAGTGCATTAATGATTTCCTTTGTATAGGCACGAATGCAAGCTGCCCACCTCCTTATATTGTGTTTATGTTGCATATCTTAGTATGTCAGCCCACGTGTGGGGAAGGCCGTTTTGAGGATTGTCGACCTCAAAGGTCGAACGGGCGGTTCGTTACGACTTATCATGAGCTTATTTTCGTTACTCCCAAACAAACTAAAATCGTGCGTTCTTAATGTTCCACAGATCTCGCCCCTCAATATAAAACGCCCACGAGAATTTAATCTATGCGACTAAATTATGTTAATTTTGAGTAGAACAAGTAGATAAGAAATTATATTGAAAGGAACATATATAATTTGGGAAAATCTCCTTGTTTAAATGGAAGGGAAAACTATTTATAATCTCTTATGTATTTTCTCTATAAGTTATTACTCCATTCCTCCATGTGATTTACAAATGAACCAACACCTGTATTTATAGGCTAATTCTTGGAAAGTAAGTTGGTATAGAAACTAAGATTTAATTGATCCAAGGGCTATAATTGTTTGCAAGTTGATGTCACCTTTATACAATTTGTAACTAACCTTCCTTTGTGCAAGGGATAGCCAAGTTTATATTCGCTATCTTACAAGTTGCATGTTTTTATAACTCTTGTACAAGTTGCATGTCATTTTTCAATTCCGTGCTAATTGGCTTGTCCATTTGTAGAAGTAGCATCCAAGTTCAACTTTGTTTCGTCCTTTGACCAAGTTGTAGTTAAGTTATGTTTGATTTCTTAATGTAAGTTGCACAAGTTGGTACCCATTTGCATCCAAAACAACTGCCTGTAGTCTACGGTATTTATCCTCCATAAAATATGGTTTTTAAATTAAAAAACTAATTTTCGTGCCTGTGTACCCGTACTTGCGTTTTCCCTACCTGCGTCTCGTGAGCAGTGCTTGCACAGTGTGTCGTCGATTTCCTTGCCAACTCTTCTGTAGTAGTGCCTGCACAGCGTGCTTGTCTTCCTTGTTTGTTTCCCATGCAGTAGGCCATTACGTCGTGTTGAAGCACCCCGCCTGCGCTAATTTTTATGGTCACTGCTTGGATGCTACGACCCTAAACTGGATGTAAGTCATTCCCTCGCTAAATTAGGCGACGCCTTCATTGCTGTATAATGTCGAAGTTTGGACCTAATTTGCCATTGGTCTACCTCATTTTCCCATCTATTATCGTGGCACTTTCCAATCACGTCAAACCTTAGTGTTAATGGGCACGAACATTCTCCATAATCGCAACTTCATTACCTTGATGGACGAGAGTCTACAATGCCCTCTCCACCTCTTCTCGTTGGAACCTTTTACATGTTGACTTTGGTACCAACCTTCACCCTCTGCACCATTCCTCGGATGGATGGCCCGTGTGATCATAGTGTCACCACGCATATTGAAGCATTCAACACAAATGTCCCCACTTCTTATTTCCTTGACAATGCTTTATTAACTTCCCTCCTAGGTAGCAATTTCCTTGATAACTCCGCGAGTATCATGTCCTTATTATCCATAAGGACTTTCCTACTTTCAGCTGGCAAAGCTGCATCATCGGTTGTAACTTTGGTGTGAAACCAAATGCTTAGATGTTGGTTCTTCTTTTTTCTAGCCTTCGTTTAATTGCATTACTGAAATCTCTCTCGCTTCCATCTCCAAGGAAATGGTATGGACCATATATGAAGATTCCTTCTCCAAAATGCAAACTAACCCAAATGAAGGCATGGGAATTGCATTTGCTTTCCTTAAGAAATCTAGGCCCAACACTAGCCTGAAGTCATCCATTGGTGCTACCGAAAGATCAACGGCTCCATGCCACGAACCTAGCTGCAGTTCTGCTTTATGAACTATGTGGGCTAACAACTTTACGGTCGCATTCACTATTTTCAGCAATCCACCCACGGTGAACGTTCAATCAGAGCCTCTTTGCTTCATCCTCCCTGATGAAGTTATTGTGGCTTTGGTATCAACAAGTACATGTGTCTACCATCCATTTGCTTGGGCCTGTACATACATCGTCCCTTCTCTCCGTTCGCCCTCGGAATGGTTTTGGCATGCAATGTGTTGAATAGCTACAATGAACCAATCTAACTCGCACCTGAGTTTTGGCTATTAAAGGCTTTCTGTTGTGTCTCCGAGATGGACAATTTAGGGTAGTCTCACATGAGATGTGGTCCTTCGCAAATAAAGCAGCCACGAGGTGTAAAATTGCCTCTCTTCTCCCTTCGCCAAGAAGCTAGTTTGTTGCTTCTCGGTCTATAATCAACTTTTTGACTTGGCGTCCAATCTGGCTTACTCCGTTGCTTGTCCTTACGTCTTCCCGACTTTTGCTAAAATTCCCTTTGGTGGGTTTGAAGGTTTTAACTTGATTTATGTACTTCTCTCAAACTCAGTCAATGGTTTAGCAATTGCAATTGCAATTGCTTCATCCATGGTTTTGATTCCGCGACGCTACAATTCTTATCGTACCCAACTTGCACAACCATCTAGGAAGTAACACAAGACATCATCGGCATGCTTTGGATTTGAAGCATGGGTCATGAATTCTTTGACATATTCACGGATTGTCCTTGTATGCTTCAACTCCCTCAGTTTCTTACGGGTCTCATACACCACGTTCTTCGTGTAAAGCTGTCTCTTTAGCTCTTTTTTGTATTCGGGCCCATGTTTCAACTTTGCAAGCTTCCTTTTCCATTTAGACATGCTTTCGGCTCCACCAAAGAGAAGCAGTGTCGGAAAGATGCATGGAGCGGTTCGTACCTTCATTGCCTTATCAACAATATATATACCATCAAAGCATACTTCCATTTGCCATAGGATGTTTTTGACATCCTTTGCATTCCTTCGGCCATTATAGTCCTTAGGCTTCGAGTACTCAATCCTCGAGCAGCAACACAAGTAGTGCACCTCCGCTAGTACCAGCAGTGGATTGTTTGTATTGTTTGAGTTCCTTGCTCATTTTCTTCATCACCACAGTCAACTAGTTCACCTGTCCTTGCATGACAATAACTGTATCAATGACTTTACCTTGGAGATGGGCAAAATCTTCACCCAAGGTGGCCTGTTTGACTACCACAGCCTAGACATCATCCTTTACTGCCTGGACATCGCCCCTCAATGATGCTTGATCATCATCACCTTTCGGACGTTATTTTGGTAAGTTTCTTATTTTTCAATGGCGTGGCCCTCCGACGCCTCAGAGGAGTGCTCTAGAGATTCTACTTGATTATCCATATTTGTGATGATTTGGCCGAGTTTCCCCTCCATGGAAAAAGCTTCTGGTGCTTTGCTCTTACTTCGCGTCCTCTTTTCTTCTACAGGGGCAGGGCCACGACCCCTTTCCTCTACCTTAATTCTAACAGTACCTTGAAATTCTGCCATTTGAGCACCTCACTTGACTTTAGGATTTGAGCACCTCACCCAACCCTGAACCTCAGTTGAACCTGGCTACCTCAGCCTAATCTTTGCTCTGATACCATGTGTAATAGATTTCTCGTTCGGCCCTCGAGGTTCCCAATATTCCCCAAGGCAGCCTTCCCCACACATGGGCTGGCAGGCTAAGATATGCAACATAAACACTATATAAGGGGGGTTTGGAATAGTGGATTATGCCTTGAAGAAAAAATCTTGGCATATGACGGGCTTTGCAGGAGTAAGTGAAATATCGGCTATGAAATTAAGGTGGATGACTAGGGGGAGAATTTCTTCAATATGGACGAGTAAAAGTAGACTCCATGCTTCAGCAACTGTAGCCTGAGATAGAAAAAAGTAATGTGGTTTGAGGAAGATGAAGTAAATGGTTGGTTGAAAGTTATCTTAAATGTTAGTGTACCAAATACTAATTACTGGGAATAGTAAAGAAAAGTTGGGGATGTTGTTGGAAGGCCTTGAAAAAGGAGTGAATGAGAAAAACAATAGGGAGAAAGAAGGAAAGAAAAACAGTAATGGAAGCCTAACGGCCAAGTAATTATAATGGTGATCAGAGTCCATGAAAATGAGAAGTGCTACATGAGACATGGAACTTATAGTTTATTCAAGTGCCCAAGTAGGGGAAATTAAGGTTTTCTGCGTGTAGTTGGCTGCAAATGCGTTTGGTGTTGTTTTCTTTTGTATGTTGTTTTGGCAGAAGGATTAGTTTTTGGGAGTGATTAGTTCTGTTGTTGTTATACTACTAAATGTCTTTATAATATACATGGTACGTTGGAGGTCATTCCTTTTGGCACAGATGACGCAAGAAAAATATTGGAAAATTTAGGGACTATCTTTCTTGAGTGAAATCAAATATTGGAAATTGATCACCAGGTGTCATTAATTAATATAATTTATTCTTATTGGACACCTGTTCTGTGTTCAATATGTAGAAATTTCAAGAAATGCCGAGACTACTGTAGTTATGAAGATTCTTGTCCCTTAAGGTTGCAAATGATTACATCGAGAATCATTGTACATGCCTCTTTTGGAGTAGATAATTGGGGGGTGGGTAGTTGTGGGGGGAATCAAAGGCCTCATTAAACTCATTCCAAAGGCAAAAAAAGATATATTTGGTTAAACCATATAAGCTTGATCTGCAATGATTATTTATGATGTAATGATCACACAAATTCGAATGCTAATTGTCGAAATTCCGGCCAAGAATGCATATTAATCTGTCACCCACAAAAAGCTTAGATAACTAGCATGCCTAAAGTCATTCCAAAATGTGGATATATAGTGCTTTTAATAGCATTATCTGGTTTTGTGGTGTAACTTGATTCTCTTGAGAAAGATGGTTCTGGATAAGAAATTTATGCTTTCTATGAAGTCTCACATCCTTTGCCTACTGGATTTATTTTTCGGACAAGATGTTGAAGGTTCCATTGCTTGTTTTTAATGTGTTTTGTGAGTATTGGTAAATGTAAAATTGTGCTTTGTTACTTCGAGTTCCTCTTTATGCAGGATCAAAGATCAGTTGGAATGAAGAACCCCCCATCTCGTCCATTGGGCATTGTAATCAAAGTCAAGCCACAAGCGAAGAAAGCAAAAATAGATCCTGCAAATCCAAAAGAACCTTTAAATGCAGCCAGTATGCCTAATGTTGACACAGAAGAGCCGTTGGAATCTGCAAATTTACCTAGTATTGATACTAAAGAATCTGTAAGCACATTGAAAATGAAAAATGGAGATAGTAACGTGTCTGGTGGTTTAGTTTCATATAGTGATGAAAGTGAAGATTACGACTAATCCTGTTGACTGCGGCATTTATTTAGCTGTGATAATATATAATGAATTTCGTTGGCTTGCTCGTATTTTAATAATATGCAGAAATTACAATAGACCGGCAACAGTGGTCGAGATAATGTTGACGTTGAATCATGTAGCAGTCTTTTGATCAATTTTGGGCATGTGCGCGCCATAGATCTGTGAAAAAGGAGCTCGTTCAGTCAAATGGCCATCAAAGTGAGGTGGGATATTGTTGTTGAAGGAATTTCACTGCTAATATCGAAGATGGTCTGAGGTAATTTTTGCAGAATAAAAATTAATGCTAAGCATAGCTGCCTGTCAAATGCTTTAAACAAAATCAAATTGGATGGCTATTGTAATACTAAGTTAGGTTAGGGGCCAATGTGACACTAAGTATGAAGGATGGCCATCAATGAATTTAACCTGAAAGTATATCAACAAATGCACACTAAGTTCATCAAAATGTGACAGGAACTATTGGAAACTCAAGTTCCAGCAACAAGATACCATTTCCCAGTCAATTCATCCAGTAACTTTATTTAACATAATTAAATTGGGTGGCCAATGTGACACTAAATATAAAGTTGGATGATCAAGATAAAACAAAATCAAATTGGATGGTAAATGTGACACTAACTTGGTCTTTAGTTGATTTAACCCTGTACTTCTTTGATAGTTTGTATATGGTTTGCCGCATCAGATCTCTCCACATTTTGTTGATTAAGTTGCAAGTCTACATAACGTGATTGAGGTCAGTCACATGTTCGACTTTGTGTCCCTGAACCAATGTTTCGGAGTTGCGATTATATTTAGGATCAGTTAAGCTTATAATTCTATCGATCATTATTTTGTCTTGACATGCATGAACAAGTATGGTTGTTACAATTGTCGACAGAGAGGCATTTAAAGTGAGTAGCTACCGGGTCATATAGTAATTATACAACGATACACTCAAATAATACATGCTATTTGTGTGTAGTTCTAAGATGGACCAAATTGAATAGAGAACGAAAATTTTCGAAATTTTCAAATTTGACCTTTTTTTCATTTCTTTCTGATTACAGTAGAGATGTTAACAATTCAATTACTTCAACGTTTTATTGCATTTTCAAAAATTTACGCAATTCTACCGTCATTAAGAAAATAACAAGAGTGAACTTACAGGGTAATTTAAAAAATCCATCAATGCTGTTGTACGGAATTTTTTGGTTTAGTATTGTTGTCAGCTAAAAGTGAAACGTCCGATGTACAATGATTAATCATGCACAGTAACTGTTACTATACCGATAGCAATAATGCTATGACGAAAGAGACTCCTTCCAGAAATGCTACAAGATTTCAAAATTGATGATGTGGCAGAGTTAAAAAATAAAATATTGAATAGTATTTACTTTCCCATTTCTTCTATTCCCGTCCGCCTCTCCCATTTTCTCCCATTTCCGTCCGTCTCTCCCCTTTCCCCCAAATCCACTCACAAAATTGACTTTCCCGTTTCCCCCCAAATCACTCTTCTGCTCGCTGCACTCATCGTCACCGTTGATCGGCACTGACGAAGAGCATATGACTCGAGCATCCTCCATTCACAACCGCATTCACCTCCATCCAAGCGAACAATCTGTGTGTGAACAGTCCTCGACTCTGCACTCACCTCCCTTCACGGTCACACTCTGGCAATAATGTAAGTGTATTTTTTCCGGTTTTGTACAAAATTTTGAAATGTGTCTACCTCTCTTTTTACATTCCTATCTCCTCGAAAATGCCAAAGTAAAAAAAGAAGAAATTTATCATTTTTCTGACCAAATCTTGCTGCATTTATGTGTTTTTAGTGGGTTCGAAGTTTTACTGTGTTTTATAGTTTTCTTGTGGGGCTTGAACTTTGAAGTTTTGGAAACAATATGCAATGATAGTACCTTTGTGAACTTCTCTATGGAATGCCTTATTTTATAAGCAGAATTCTTGGTTATGATTGGTGGTTAATGTCGGTCATCGATATCTTCCTTTATTGCCTTGGTTTTGATTGGTTATTGTCGGCAATCAAATTGGGTAATGTTTTTTGACTTGGATGATGAGGTTTAGGTGGTTGATGTGAGATTTTGTAATTGAATTGCATTAATTATTGTTTATTTGTTTGTTCAGCAGTTATCGACTAGAATGAGAGGAAGGAATTCGGGGTTTTGTCACGGTTGCAGAAGCAACACTCACTACTTTAGACAATACCAAAAAAACGACGATGCCCTTCGTGTAAACAAGGATATCGAAAATGTTTTGAGATCGAATAGAATACTAGTAACAAAGGGCGATTCTTCTTCACTTGAAGTAATTATTGTGGATATTTTGATTGGGTGAAAGAAGAAGTTTTAAGCAGGGAGTCGAGTTCTATTCATGAAGCGGTGAATCATGAGCCCAACGAGGAAGATGAAGAGTTGCCAAGCATCTTTGACAAGCCAGCTCGAATAAGCGAGAAACGAGACGTGGACATATCAATGCACTTGGCTTTTGGCAAGGGAAAATGAATTGTGAAGTGTGATGGGAAAGGAAAGGGTTCGACTTAAACGGATGATTTGAATTTGCTATGTGGATTATTGTCCTTGTACGCTATAAGATGTATGGTTAATCTTGTCAAAATAGTTCCATCGTTTCACATATGATTGTTATTAGGTTCGCTATAATATATGTTATGGTTTCTAGAACTTTATGATATACTTGTTATCGTTTTTGGATTTTCCTTCTTTTCAGCAACGTAGTGGATTTGCTTGTCTTAAATCTTATGTCACTCTGCTGGTGTTTGATATCGTTTCTTGTAGAGGTTTATTATCATGTTTGGAATATGAATATGTTTTAGTTCTAATAATTTTAGGCTAGTGTGAAAATTCTATGACTATTTCAAGCTAATATTTTTCCTCACAAGATTAGATTGATAATCTCCATGCCTTGTGGTTGACGGAGCCCATATGAATAAAGTTATATCTTGTCATTGACAGAGGGAATGAAGCCTGGAATGCAAATTTATTGCTAATATGAACATGAATTGCATATAGTGTAAAATTCCTGTCATTGACAAATGGACTGAATATTGGAATGCAAATCCAGAACATCAATAATCTTGAAAGACCTTGCTAATTCGGATATTACAAAGAATCACGATGTCTATTATTTCTCACAAATTCCAGCTACATAAACTATTCACGTGGAATTTTTGTTGGAATTGAATGACATGTCGGGCCGTGGCATATGCACAAACTTCATGTGGGTCCAACAAGCCTTACATTTGATTCACTTGTTTGGACTCTCTGATTATATCCTCTTCATCATAATTTTTTTGTTTGCAAAAATCCTGTTTATACCTGCAATAATAGAAGCAACGTCACCATCGTTTCTTACAAATGTTAAGATTTCTTATTATTAAGATTATCAACAATAATAGTAAGACATACTATTATGAGGTAAATGGGTCCAAATATACCTTCCATGCTAGAATCACAAGCTTGTGCCATGTTGATTAGGTGAATGTCAATAGTAGTATGGCATGACATGACCTAGGTTATAAGATAAAAGTTAGAATATGCTTAAATGAAATGATCATACATAAATACCTAAGAAACATGATCAATGTATTAACTGTGAGTGTTTAATATATAACATTCGTCAGCAGCAAGGTTTGATTGGCATTGTATCCCTGTACGAAATAACACCATATTTAACACCTTCAACCAAGTAGATGAGTTAACACAATATACTCACCAGTAGGTGTTGTGAATATGATAACGGTGACGGCATAGAATACTGTGGTAGTTGAGATGTCGGATGCTTGATGCTCTCTTGTGTACCACTAGGCCTAGCTCTCGGCTTCTTGCCCTTGTTTGACGCTGAAGTGGCTGCATGTTTAACAATGAAAATCATTATGTGGTTTCAAATTTCCAATACATTAAGTGGGCAGTTGTGAAAAATACCTTCATGTTCTTCGAAGTGGACTCCAATGGGCTTTTTCAGCGAAGTTTCCTTGGCACACCTTTTCGGTTCGACGATATAGGATCTAATATGTTGGAGCTTGTAGTATTTTGTGAATCGTTACAAGTACAGCCCACATTCGTATTATTCTGTGGATGGACAATGCTTTCGATACTCGATCTTGACATCCACATATCTGATGCTTGCAATTTTATCAAGTTTATTATAATACATATTGCCCCTTCGTCATCTGCAAGGAGGTCTGTGACCTTTGAAAAAACATGACACATATCGTCATACCTCAACTGTCCAGGGGTACTCACCAATCCATTGTAATTCATTGCAACCCTCGTGTGCGCTCTACTAATATATCTCCTCCATCTTTTTAGTATGTACTTATTCGGCATTCACGTGATGTTGTTACGGATAAATATTATGATCGCATGCCTACAAATGATTCCTCAAAACTCGAACAAGTGGCAACTACAAATAAATTCACTTGACTCCCTTCGAAATGATATGTAAAATTTTTTCTTCTTTCGATGCTCGTGATAGATGACATGCTCTTGCACATTATAATTCATCCAAAAATAGTCATTGTTTTTTTAGAGATGATGTCACAGTATACCTTCCTAATTAACTCCTGTTGAACTTCTTTGAACTCTGCCACATCATCAATTTTGAAACCTTGTAGCATTTTTGTAATGAGTTCCTGTACCCATAGCATTATTGATATTCAAATATAGATAGTTGTCCACCTCCCAATCTCTGATTTAAGTAATTAATTTTAATAGTTGAATATTTCTATCTGTCTTTTAATTTGTTCACATCCCTGTTCTTCCTTTCTAGACTAATACGAAAGGGTTTTTGGCAATTTTCATTTCTAATCATTCAAAATATTATTGATTTATCCTAAACCTTTTTTTGGCACCAGATAAAACTCTTTGTTCCACTATTTTGGCCACATAAAATGATGAATTATCCATCTCTTTTAATAAATTTACAAAAAGAAAGGGAAAAAAAAAGAGGAAAATTGCAGCAAGAACTAAATCTTTTTAAATGAAAAAAATAAGTAACCGACCCCTTACAACCCCACTTATACCTCCACCACTTGCCTACAACTTTCGAGATCAAAAAATGTACTTACGCACTGACTGTGTGTTGGAATCCGACCGTCGAGGAGAACAAATGGTGCCTAAAAGCTATGGTAGAAATGATAATGGAATATTGAAGGAATCTAGGAAGGAAAATAAAAAAAATATGGAAAACAGACGGAATTGAATAGTAATAGAAGCTATGGTTGTACAGTTGAGAAGGCTACAAGCTTAGTGCGTTCTTTATCTCTATGAAATTCTAAAAACCTTCCTTGTTCTTCCAAAGCCTTGACAACTGTGACAGCACTAAGACGAATAAGTGAGAACAAAATCTAAGTAGTATCATAAGTATGCTCTGCAGTTGTCTCTATGAGGATCCTCTGTATAAAAAAATAGCACTACTGATTATAAGATCCAATATGGAGGTTTGAAAATCTTTGTAATACCAACAGTTAGCACTGCATTGTTGCACAAGAGAGGGTTTGTTGCG
>NC_036256.1:11460293-11461721 GCF_002742605.1 Olea europaea var. sylvestris | reverse complement strand
AAACTCTATTGGTTGACGAAATTTTCAAACGTGTCATTTTTCGTCACAAACTTTACTTTCACACACGATTTTAATCTCACATCCCTCATTTAAATGTTTTAACTCTTCCATTCTAATCATCACTCAAAAACAGATCAACACGATTTTGAATATTAATTTGGTTTATTTTTGGCCCAATTGCCATCTCTGTTTGCCACGTAAGTTTGATTATTGGACACATCATCTAATCTATTGAACTGACTAAAACATGGGCCGTCAGTTAGATAGTTAAAATAATGATATTGTTAGTTCGGTTAGCATTTATGTTTTGAAAATAGTTTGATGGCTAAAGTATCTTATTTTAAAAGCTTGAAGAGAGACGTAGTTTTAAATTAATTTAGGTGGCAATATTACATTATCAAATAAAATTGAGATCCATTTTTATAAATTGAACTATGCAATAATGATTTCTCGCTTAAATGTATTTTAATTTGGAGGACCACATATTGCAAACTAAGCAACTCTTCATTTGACCAATAACCACAAATAAAGTACATTATATTGTCGCTTATCTTTATTAATCCTTTCCTAAAAAGCAACAATAATTAAAAATAAAAAAAAACAAGAATGCACGTGTAATTTGTTAATTAATGAGAGACATGCAACGAATGATGATCAAGGAAACAAAAAGTAAAAAGAGAAAAAGAGCATTGTCCCCATTTCGCGAATATATTGCGTTGCTTGGAACCAAAGAAAGTCACATTGTAAAGAGAAACAGAAATACCATAATTTAATCACTATGTTTCCACTCATGCAATTACTTTTTCTTTTTTGGAATCCGACAAGCTCACTCTTTTTTTGCGTTGATTGATGAAGAAAATTTTAAATTCAAATATTTTATTTTTATCATGTTTGTAAAAGACGGTAATTCATTTGAGAGCATGAGTTGAATTTGAATGACTCGTTTAAATAATATGTATTAAGTCTTGATATTTTAATCTTGAAATGTGGATATTTATGAGGAGTAACTTGTATCCAATATGAGATTTTATTTTTTTCGTTGATACGAGTAATGCGAATAGTATTTAACTATATTAATCCGCATTCGAAGTTTGCTTCCGGAGCCATTTTTGGTGCTGTTAGACTTGGACTAAATCATGCATCTTAGTTTACTCTTTGACTCGTACAAAAATCTAATTCAGTAGCAATAACTATCTGGCAATTTATTAAATTTCATTGCTTTAAAGAAATCGAAATATGAGACCACCTTAAAAATTCAATTTCTCAATGAAGCGAATCGGTCTTATAGGACAAGTCTTTCAAATCCTGCTACTTGGCATCGAGATGTGGTGAAAAATCTATTCCCGAAAATTGATGTAGACCTCACTCTCTCTCTTCCTGCTGCAGGTTTCCCTTTCTTGAGTATCCATGTGATATTTGATCGAAAAG
>NC_036256.1:11457910-11460193 GCF_002742605.1 Olea europaea var. sylvestris | reverse complement strand
AGCTATTATTTGGATTGATTTAACTAACCAACTCATCTTTCCATCATCCACGCAGGCATGTCTGTTAACAGTTTTCATCGGATGAGTGATGGAGTTAGATAAAACATATTTCAATGGCCAATGGGAAAATTAATAAAGTTTAGTGAGTAAGCTATGACATGATATAAAGTTCAATGGCAAAAGAAATATTTAACTCTAACTATTTTGATTGCTTGTTGCCTGCCGCAAAGAGTCATATCAAATTTACATGGCGGCTTAGAGCCATGGTATTTTAATGTGGTGATCCTTATGGTTGGTTGGTTAAAGAATCCAAAAATTGTAGTAGATGTCGTATCAATTTGGTCAGATTCTTAACCATCTCTTGATATTGCAATCTCAGTTTGTTCTTAAGGGATTATATGGGTCTCATAAATTTTTAAGTAGATATTTTGTCCCAATTTCTCTTTTTTGTTTACTTACTTTTTGTGATTGCTATGACAAAATGAATCTAGAAAATTTGGATGTTGATGATTACTCTAGGTATTGCAGTCGGGTAAGATATCATCCTTCTCTCATGAATTGAGATCTGTTATCTCCATTTCCTCAAATGGTCAAATAAATTAGATTATATATGTGGACTAATAGACAATTTTATGTTTTATAAAGCTCTTGAGAATTAAAAAGTAGCTTATACATTCCTAGTGCTACAAATTTCCAAATTTCAATAAGATTAGGATCATTTAAGAGTTGGAAGTTCCTTGAGTACTTATAGACTTCTTAATAATGTGCAGTGTACATGTTTCTAATGAACTTGGAGTTAATCATCCTAAAACTGCAAAATTTCCCACGATAACGGCTATGGTCTCATCAACATTATTTGGAATTTTCTTTATTGTTGCAATAATTGCAATGAGAAGGTATTATCCCAAAATATTTTCTTACAAACCAAAGGTCATAAAGAAAGACATCCCACTTGGGTTATTTCTTGGCAGCAACCATTTCCTCAACAGCATTCAACATGTACTTCATGGTAAATAATATTACATTTTGAGTTAATCGACTTTGCCAGAAAGCAATGCCAAAATTTGAGTTAGAAGAAAATGATTGGATTAAAAAGTTGATTATATTTTAAATTGTCCAATGGTAAAGTGTCATATAGCATTATGTAAGGCTTTATGTACGTGTAGCAAGATTGTTACATTTTTATTTGTGACCAAACTATATCAAAACATTTAGTTAGGTACTTTTTTGTTCTTATCAGTGTACACAAGCACATTATATTGAGGGAAACAGAGACTCGGAGTATTAGTATATTTGTTATGAAGCTTGATTTGACTTACACTTGCTAAATAATTTTCCTAAAACTATATATGCAAATTTTGTTCTACACGGGTTTTACAGGTTGAGAAGCGTGTCAAAACAAATGCCACCTCTCCTTTACCACAAAACTAGGGCTCATATTCTTAAATAATCACATAAAAATTGGAAGGAACATATGAATATGTTGCCACTTTTATCAACAAAAAATTAAACATCCAACATCACTGTTTTGGTGCAGACTTCAGGCTTCAACAAAATCTCAACGGATATTTGAAATAATGTTCAAATGTTAGGATGCAAAGGAATAGCAATAAATTTATACTTCACATATTTGTCTCCTAGAAAAGAGGATTTTGAAGGATAATCTCGTACTTCAAAGAGATACTAGCGGAAAAGAATCCTAGAATTTTAAGTATTTGGAATAGCTATATACGAGGTCATTAGTTTTTTAATTTTGTTCTTAATCTTCCTCACTTTGTTGTATCGAAGTTAAAGTATTGGTTAATTGCCTAAATAATTAATTTTTTCTTCTTTCGGAAAATCCTGTGGATAGTTGGATGCTTATAATATTCAACTATATGATATTATTTTAGGGTATGAATGCTATATTTCTCAATATAATCTTTATCTGTACCTTCTTCTTCTCTTCATTTTCTTTATGCGCATATTTTCACTATATGAGTGCTATATTGTTAGTGCAAGCTAGAAATAAAAAATATATTGAGAAATTCAGTAAAAGAATAGTTAAAATATACTTATCAATTTCTTTTCATTAATTTCCTTTATTTAACAACAAATTTAAATGCATGAAATGAAACATCAAATTATTCTTTTAATTGTTTAATGACATGAAACAGTTTTTTTTTTACTTTTCATTTCAATTTATTCAAATTTCTAACATGTGTGAGATTTATACATGGAATAATTTAAGCACTATATGTTTCATTTCAATATATATATACACACACTAAAAAAAAAAAAAAA
>NC_036256.1:11447668-11449539 GCF_002742605.1 Olea europaea var. sylvestris | reverse complement strand
ATCTGGATTGATTTGAAATTAAGTATACATAGCCTTTGCCTTTTTTGATTTTGTCATCAATAATCTAGACATCACCTTTGGTACTATAAATCATCATCTTCTTACAGATGTACCCTTTATTAGTCCTTTGTACAATTTTGATCTAGTAAATCATCAACAACACAAATAAAAGCATTCCCTTCAACAATACTATAGCTATAATTACAATTTTACATTTTCCCCTCATCCTCTTAACAAAAAGAAATTTTCCACTTGTACCTCGGTGTTGACACGCTGGGGTATACACCCCTCACAGCAAAAGGGGCTCACGTCATCAAAGAAGGCATGGACTCCCCTGATGTGAGAAGGCGTGTACAACATCGGGGTACAAGTGGTTCGGTCCTAACAAAAGATCTACAGAAATTGAGAAATCTCTTATCAAGAGGGAGACTTTGCACTTCAAATAAACCCTTGAGATGTAAACCAAATCCAATAATCTAAACAATATAGTAGCCTCCAATATATTTCACACAACTATTAGTTGATAACTATCATGTGTGACTTTTTTTCATAATTTTTTTTTCAATTTAACGGCTGAACCTATGAAAAATAATTTATATTCATGGTTATTAACCGTCCTGAACCGAGATACAAATCGAACCAAACCAACTTACGTGGTTATGGTACGATTATGGTATGACCAAAAAATTGGTGTTTCGGTGATGATTTTGACCGAACCGACCCCGAATCAAACCGTTGCCAACCCTACATTTCTCTTTCTCATCTTACGAGTTAGGACAGCCTTTTTTGGGAGACTTGGAGAGGCTAAAAAAACATTTTTTTTAAGAGACAATTTTGGAGACATTTTGGAGCCTAAAAAGAGGGAAAGAACAAAAGCAAAATACAGCAATATACCTAATGTATTCTTATTCTCTTGTAGCGTTTTTACTTCGCTATTATAAACTAAAATTATAAATTTTAGGATGATTGATGTGTCTTAAAGTTTAGTCTAATTAATTAATTTTAATGTTTTCTTTTTAAAATTTGTATTATCTGTTTCATGTTATGTTTTTATGTATTTAATGTCTTTGATTTGCTTGATCATCAAAAGTTTGCTTAGTGAAGTATTTAATTTCCAAAAATTTTATTAGGTATTTTAGACCCTGTAGGAAGTAACCTAGGTGTTTTGTTGTAGAAAATCTTCGGTGACCGTTTGGGCTATTGTTATGAAAATTAACATGCTCGATTGTTTTATATTAATATTGTAGGTTAATATACTGAATTCACATTTTTACTTTTGTCTTTTTATTGTTTTGTTTATTTTTTTTTCTTTTCTATTTTTCTTCTTGTTATTATTTTTTTAGTTTTTTGGTTTTAGAAAAATGGTCAGATTGAATCCAAAGATTGCAAGTGAAATACATGAGTTGAATGGAGATATGGTTAAACGTATTACTAAAATCAATATTAAATATTCCGTGTGTTTATCTTACTAAACTTAGATGTGTGATATTGATATTCTAAAAATTTTAGAACATTTTGTAATATCACTATTTTATTTGTGCTCATCCCTATGGTAATGTAGTGCTAATAAATATAAACTTAGGAAGGGTTTAACCTTGAATGAGTACTGAAATGATAATTTTCGCGAGGTGTGGGTCACACTTACCATTGGAAAACTCACCTATGTAAGAGTTGTCATGAGACAGTGACTATTGGATTAGGCTATTCCCTAAAGAATTTTATTAGAATCAAGATTAGAGCGCATGACCAATAAGAGCACTACCCGCTATAAACTAGAGCCTAAATTGATACTATGTGTAGAATAATTGAAGTTTGGTCAAAGAGACCTAATTCAAGGTTTAGCCATTATGGCTTCCTCAAATGAAAATTGT
>NC_036256.1:11427026-11433900 GCF_002742605.1 Olea europaea var. sylvestris | reverse complement strand
ATCTGTCTACATGATCCTACTTAAGTATCGACTAAGTACTGGAGAGGGCGAAGCACAAACACGGAGAGAATGAAGTATCGAATAAGTATAAATTTTTCAATCACAGCTTTTTTGAATTTTTCTATCAAATTATATGCATAAACTCGTCAACAACATGATATTTGACCGAGTTGCATCTTCTTTCATCTCTACTGATTCATAGCTTAGCTTAGTTTTGCCAGACTACTAGCAAAAGTTAAGTTTGGGGTTTTTGATAATTGTAATTCTTACATATCTCAACTCTTAAATGATTTTATGTTAGTTTATCGAGTATTTTATATGTTATTACTATTTATTTTGGCTAATTTTCATGTTTTAGGCTTTGTTCCAAACATGGGCTACATTGATGAAAATGGAAAGAAAACGAGAAGAAATTGGAGTTTGAAAAGCAAAATGGAATAGTCGAGACCCGAGCTTTCATGAATTTGATGATAAGAGAGAAAAATGAATGTTTGGGGTACATTGTAAAATTCAAGTAATAAAAAAGGAAAAGCAATGTCATTATTGAAATTAAGAGGATCACTTTCCTACGTAATTCATATTTGTCCTCGAGGACATTTTTGGAACTTCAAAGGAATAAAACTCGAGCTGTTAACAACACAAGACTATAAATACCATTTTTCTTTCACAAAGGAGGAGAGCTGTTATTGGAAACCTGGAGAGGCTAAAAAAAGAGAGATTTTTGAAGACGTTTTGGAGGTTCAAAAGAGGGGAAAGTAAAAAAAGCAAAGCTAGTAGATAATTTCGAAAATTGAAGGAAGAAGGAGCTCATAAAAAGGTTCTTGGGCCGGCCCTGGACCAAAGTCAACTAGGCAATGTCCTACGGCCTCAACTTTTAAGGGGCCTCAGAAACAACCTAAAAGTCTGTAAAAAAAAATTCGTGCAAAAAGTAAAGTTGAAAGGGCAAAGAATATTATTCTGCAAAAATAGTTTTGAAAAAGGTGAAGAATAATGCTTGTGAGTTGTGAACTACCTTCTCATTTGTCTTACCATTTGTAGCCAACTAAATTGATCAGAACTCAGATCACAACTTAATGAAAACTAAGAAAAAAGAACAAAAGCAAGGACTGCGAATTCATGAAGACAGAAAGTTTGTCCCCATTTTTTATGAGTTAACAAATTTTAAATTTTGACTTTGGACATTTACACTAAAATAACAAATGGAAATGGAAAGAAGAGTGATCAGAATAGATGATTCAAAACCAAAGAAGTAAGCAATCTTTTGCTATACTGGAGTTATGCTACAATAATACAAATAAATTTATAGTTTATTTGGTAGATTTTGCATTAAGGGGCACTAGTTGGTATGCGATATATGGACAACTTTGTCTAAAAATCTGTTATAAAATATGTTATTTCAATTTCAAATATTGCTCTGTACAAAAATAATAATAATAATAAAATTAAAAAATTATGTTAAGGGCCTCGTAATAATGAGCTGCCTAAGGCTACATAATTATCAGGGCTGACCCTGATGATTTCACTTCGAAAATCCAATCAAGTGACATGTTTTAATTTTTATCTTTGTTTATATTTTTAATTTCCTCGATAATGTAATGCATTTTATAATTTCTTGTAGCTCTTGTTACTTTTCTATTATGAACCAAAATTCTAAATATGCAATGATTGATGTATCTTAGCACCTTTTTGACACCAATTTTTCTCGTAGAATACATTTTGATGTATCTTAGGGCCTGTTTGACACCAATTGATAGAGAATGTGTAGTTAAAAAATAAAAAATATTTTTGTTCTTACGTATAATATTATTTTATTACAAAATGCATACTAAAAGGACAAGTGAGAAAAATATATTTTGAAAATAACGAGGATCAAATGGGGGCTTAACTTTACTTTACTTAATTTAAATGCTTTCTTTATTAAATTGTATTACCTATTTCATATTGTGTTTGTTATATATTAATTTCGTTCATATTCATGATCACCAAATTACTAGTTATCGTAGTTTCTCATTGCGTTTCATTTAATTAGATTGTTTAAAAGATCAAATCAATCGACCTCCTTAGTTGTCATCTTTATATCAAGTAAATACTTGTTAGTTTTTGTATGTTGCCCAACAAAATTTGACGGATGGCAACCCAGAATGCAGAGTTTGTTTTCTTACATTGATTTTTCAATTTCTTTTCAGCTGCAAATATCCTAAAAAATTTACAATCTTTGTAGTCATTGGTATTCTAACGTTCAAGTGAGACAAATAACATTTTTAAGTGGTTCCCAATTCGATATTTTCAGACTTGTTTGTCGACAATCTCTTGCTTCCCTGCTCGCCAACAGCGGATGAAGCAACAACTGAATCGGAACTACCCTTTCCATTTGTATCCAACATTTCTTTCCCACCCTGCCGTTTGTCTTGCTCATTCACTAAAACTGGTTTAAACTGACAAAAGAAGAAAAATAATTAGGCACAAGCCGACACTTCAATTATATGAATTTATGTTTTACTTCCCTTGTTTAACTACATACCTGGTAAATTGAATATATAACATTTCTTCTTATCTGTGCCATCATCTCTATAAACAGGTTGTAGCCTTCAAGCTTGTACTCGATAAGTGGATCCCTTTGTGCATATCCCCGTAAACCTACAGCTTGCTGCACAAATTTGAGAGCTTGCAAGTGTTCCTTCCATAGCCGGTCGATATTGCTCAATATTAGGAACTTTTCTGCCTCCTTCATCAAACCTGGAGCCTCTTTCTCCACTATTTCCTAAAAAAGATTAAAAAATAATAATAATATATAAAAGAAAATAAAATGCAAACATGGAAAAAGCGCCCATTATAAGAATCCCAGCTCTACCTCCAACTTTGGACAAACATACCGCATTGTGCTATGTTATAATGCTAATGGCATATTACCTACTCTAAAAGAAAATGTGTGGAACTATGGTACTTAATAATCACATCTGTCCACTTAATGTTGGCTATAAACCTGTGAAAATAGGCAACCTTCAATTAAGCGAGACTACAGAAAACTGACCCGCCTTTGCAGATATGCTTCACGTCCACGAATGCGAAGGTAATCTCTTAATTCCTCATAGTTTGAACATTTTGTTTGCAACAAATCAGGGGTCAAATCATCCAAAAGATAACAGTACCTTAAAAAAAAAAAGAAGAGTAAGAATTTAAAATAGCTTTCCAACTATTTCTCTAAAAGGAACAGCAGCTAAAAGAAAAATTATAAGGGCATGTTTGCTAACCAATACTGTACATGATTAGATTAGGCAATACAATATGAGAAGATTTTTATTTCTATTTTCTCCCTAATATTGACATGCAATATTCCACCTTACCCAACAAGTCAAAATAACCCAAATAAATGATTAACCAATTTTAATGTTTTACAATGTTTATAATAAGACCCAAGGCCAAATATTTTTGCAAAATCATCAATATTCTGCAGATCATTACAAGCTGCAATGAGTGTCGGGAATGAAAGAGGATTCTAACTTTTAAGCAGCTTATTTGCCGTGCTTACTGCTAGAGATTTAAGAAGCATGTGCTTTATAAGCTTAGCCAAATACATCTAGATGTTCGTTTGTAGGAATGAAAGATGCTGCTTACTGTTGGACTTTCGCTATAAGCTTCTCAAGATCCCAGTTTTCTCTAAGAGTATTGGAACCAATATTTGCCTATCATGTAAGAGAAGAAGAAACAAATATTACATCAGCTGAATAACAAAAGCCTATAGAAGAGACAAATTCAAAACAAGCTCAAAAGGAGTTTTACCTCCAATATATCGTCCATTGTTAATTCAGCATATTCAAAGAGAAGAGATTGGAGATTGTCGGACTCTAAGGCTCGCCTTCTCTCTGTGTAGACACGGTCTCTTTGGCTGTTTAAGACCTCATCATATTCAAATAACTGTTTTCGGATGTCAAAAAAGTAATTCTCCACTTTTCTCTGAGCTTCATCTAGTGCCTTTGTCAACATCTTTGATTCTATTGGTAAATCTTCAACTCTAAAAGCTCTCATCAAGCCCTAAGATCATAACATTATTTACCCCTCTACTTGCATATCCACAGTGGCAGAAATAATTGATTGTGGGTTATGTTACCTGAATTCGATCCCCACCAAATACGCGGAAGAGGTTATCTTCAAGACTAAGAAAGAACCGGGAACTTCCAGGATCTCCCTGTCTGCCACTACGACCACGCAGCTGCACACATGTATATCTATGAAGGATACCCAGTAATGGAAAAAAGGACAGATAAAACAACAAACTGCAAAATAAAGCCCCAAGATATATTATCACGTGTATTTGTTGCTTTCAACCCATAGATATCAAATTCATACCTGATTGTCAATTCGACGCGACTCATGACGTTCTGTGCCCACAACGTGAAGTCCACCAGCAGATACAACCTATCATTTCCAAATTGGAAGGACAGTGTAAGATGACTGTGAGGAATGAGAAAGGTCAAATATACTATATATGGTCACTGCAAATGACTCATAAAGACACACCAGAGGTTTTCATCTCCGTTTCCTCAGGATTACAGGCAGAAGAAACTTAAGTATTTACTTGCATATGGTATGTTAGAGTTATATAAGTATCTCATAACTAGAAGAAACTTATTAAATTTAAATTCAATGTAAAGAACTTTTTATCATTCATCGTCATATAACATTTATAAGAAAAGAATAAGAGACTCAAGGAGGAAGTGAAGATCAATGGTAAAAAGAAATGTAAAGCTAATATTAATGGATAAAGAGATTATCTCCTCATTAACTGTTCATACTCATTTTAATTCAAATAGTTCACAGTAACGAAAGAAACGGGAAGAAAAGGATAGGAGTAATAAATTTGGTATTTCAATGTTTTGTGAAATACAAGTGAAGGCAGGGAAATGAAGGGAAGAGGAGAGGATCATAAATGAAATTGTTTTATGATCAAAACAAGATCCATGTATAACGAATTCTCCATTTTCTTCCTTTTTATCATAACCCTTTCACTCCATTTAACACACATATATGAACCAATGCAGTCACATATTGGTTAACTACGAACAAGAGCTAGTAGTAACTCAAACAGTGCGGAGGCTATCTATAAATGCCTTGGATGGTGGGACCTGGGGCCCTTCCGAAAAACAAAAGAATTGAAAAGGAGATGTCTCTTAATAGCCGAAAATTTTCCACAAGGAATGCAGTCACATAATACCAGTTACCTTCTTCCTCTCTTCATCTGTGAAACCCTTGTACTCTTTAACAATTTCCAGAAATGCACTTCGCAGCTTTGCAATGACTTCATCCCGAACAGGACCCTACATTTTCAAGCTTTGATTTATCAGTTTTGCAGTAACTTAATAGCTTGACCGTTCGTGCACATTTTATCACATCCTTGAGAATTTTATTAACAAATGCATCTGGCCTGAAGAAACTATGCACGATGTGCAGTCAAATAGTATTTCAATAGAGAAAAAAGCGGTATTTTCACTGATTTCACCTTTTCACAAGAATATGACAATCTATCTTCTGCTTCAAGCTCAGTCAATGACCTCTGACCCCATGTTTTGGAAGCCAACTGCACAGCTTCTTCGGCCAATCTGCTGTTGTCTTTGGATAGTGTGCATGGAAATAGACTTTCATTTACCTGGAAATTATGCAGTAACATCAAGGTTTTGTAAAAGCACAGCAAAACAATTTGGGATAAAATATAATCCGCATAGACAATATGAACACCAACCTTCCATGTCTTTGCTGGAGCAGGTTTCTTCACAGAAACAAAAACTCCTTCAGCTGGCCTAACAACTCTACCGCATCCATACCATGTTCAGAAAAATAAAATTACAATATTGAGATTTCAATAACTAGTAAGCCCTTACAGTAGACTTCTTACTAGAATTGCATAGATATCGTGCTAATAGGCCTGCCTATGGAGGCAATATGATGGATGTTCCAACAAATGACAACAATATGAGAAGAATTAAATTTTCAAAAGAGGTTATTTCAACCTCTTCGAATGAACTTGACACCTTATCTTGTGCCCCAAGCTTTCATCTAGAAGCTCTCTTGACATAAGATAGAAAAGGTGAGCAAATTCACATCATCTTTTTTATGGATTCAGATAGATTTTTTATACGATGATTTCTTCCAATATTTTGAGGAAGGGTGCAAATGTACATGCCCCATGCACAAAATAGATCATGCATATCTACAAACCACATAAATCGTAATAATACCTCGGCATCAACATCTCACGTAACTTCAACCTTGCCATAAATTCAGCATTACCACCAAGAATTATATCAGTTCCACGACCAGCCATGTTTGTTGCAATTGTAACAGCCCCAAGACGACCACTTTGAGCAACAATTTCAGCTTCTCTTTCCACATTTTCTGGTTTTGCATTTAGAACCTTTACAGACATTTTACCAATGCTTTTATCTGTTAGCAACACAGTTACCTGAAAATATAAAATCTTTTAATGATTTAAAATTTACCTCATGGGGAATTCCAGCTTCACGAAGCTGTTCAGACAACGCATCACTCTGCTCAACGCTTGTTGTGCCGACAAGAACAGGCTGACCTGTTTTGTGCATTCGAGAAATCTCTACAACAACTGCCCGCCATTTGCCTGTAGTGGCACGGAACACTACATCTGATTCATCCTGAATGGGAAGCATCAGGAAAACGTTACAATGGTCTTAAGTACCAAGCAGGAAATATAAGAAATAAAGAAATAAATCTCGTAAATCGTGCCTCCTTGACAAAGATCGACTATCATGAATTCGTAGAATTTTCAGAGAGATAAGGTTAATTTAGTTCAGTAAAATTTCACTCCAGTCTTTTACTTCTCAATTAGAATTTTTTTTTTTTTTTT
>NC_036256.1:11416410-11420143 GCF_002742605.1 Olea europaea var. sylvestris | reverse complement strand
TATTATCGTGCTTTAGTTTTCGTTGTTAATTTTAGCCTATATTTGCCCCCCCCAGTTCTTCAAATTCATTTTGTTTCTAACTCATTTTCAACCACATTTCATGAAATTCAAAAATTTTATCAACTTTGAAATTATACAGTAGTCAAATTTCACCAAAATCTACCAAAACTCTAATTTTTATCCAAACCTAACATAAACTCAATGCATTCATTTATATGATGAATAATTGCATGACTTGTAAATTTGCAATGAAATCGAAATGTAATTTATGTATTTTTGCTAATAGAAAAATAGAAATTTCAAAATACCTCTCGTCCCACCCTATCGTGCATTGCCCAGCCATACATGACGATGGGAATCCTCTTCCCATTGGGTAATTGAGACGAGATGAGAAACATGATTCCAGTCCTGAATTCTCCAATTCCACTCCAAATGTTTTTATTTTGTGTTTTATATGTTTAATTTAATATAGCATATAAAAAATAACATTAAATGTAAAAAAAAGTAAATTCGATGGAGATTGTAAATGTGATATTTTAATTCTCGTTCCGTCTATATATGTAGAAGACCATAAATTTAGATGAGATAGAAATGTTTTTCTGTGTTTCTGTGTGATCGTGCATAGATTTCCTAGCTTTTAATATACTATTATTTATTTTAGTTCAAATAAGTCCTTGTTTGGTCTATATTATTTTCAAAATACATTTTTTCTCTTTTATTTTCAATCACATATTCTTCAATAAATAATATTATATGCAAATCCAAAAAAAAAAATTATTTTTTAACTCCACATTTTTCATCAATCTATTATGCCAAAATATATTATTAAAATAAAATGGAGCTCGAACATGAAGTGTATTTCTTGTTTAAAAGTAGTTGACTTTATTTAGACTATACATGTTTCTAACACTCATTCATCTGCGTGTTATAAACTTGACACGTCAAGTTTTTGTGTATATATAGTTGAGCTATTTGAAACTCATACGTATATATTGGCAAATTCAAAGTCCTAACATAAAAATGCTAGGATTTTGCTACTTGTGCAAAATAATAGTACATAAGTTGTTATCGAAAGTAACGTGGAGGGAAAAGATTGAATGAAAAAGTTGATGGTGTTTTAAACTTATAAATTGTAAAGTGTCATGTGGATATTATGTAATCCTTTACGTAAACCTTAATGCACATGTAACAATGTCTAAAATGCTATGCAATACAATTGATGATCGATCTATGCGGTAATATAGTAACATTATATGCTGAGTAATGTTATTTGACACTATTTGTGCGAATCACCATTCTAAATGGCATTGAAATATCATTAGATAAATATCATGGTGACTTACAACAATGAGTATCGATCCTTATACTATTGAGCTTTTACGGGACCTCAATATGATCCACAAGTTTAGAGAAACGATTTTACAATGAAATTCCTCTTTTAATAGATGATACGAATGAATTAAGCGCTAAGAAAGACTAACACTTCGATGAGTAGTAATAAATGATAATTCAAGTGTTAGATGAAAAATTTTGATGAATATGATAATAAAATATTTGATTCAATCAATCAAAGTTTTTCAATGAAAAAATGAAAAAGAAATAAATGAAATGTACGTTCAAAAATCTTCTCAAGATATATATATATATATATTTTAAGAAATGATTGTAATAAATTAAACACCAAGAGAGAAATGAGAAACTTTGATAAATATGATGATTTTACAAGTTTGATTCAATAAATCGAAGTTTTCAATATGAAGAAATATATACAATATAAGTTCAAAGATCTTTTTTGAAATATCTCTCTTTTATGAATAACAGAAATAAGTTAAGTACAAAAAGAGAGATGAAAGACTTTGATGACAATGATGATAATTAAAGAGTTTGAATCAAACAAAATTTTGATATGAAAAAATAAATGAAATGAATGGAAAGGAAAGCTCAAAAAATTCTCTAAAAAAAATCTTACTTTTATACTCTTAAATCTCTTTTTAAAAACGGAAGAGAGAGGATATTTATAGAGTTCAAAATGCCGAAAAAATCTCTAAGTTCGGATGACATGTTTGGTCGATTATCTCTTGTCCAGGTGACCAATATAGCCGTTCGTTCAGTAAAATCATATGTCAGAACGATAAAATTTTGGACTGTAGGAATTTTCGATCGACTGCCTTTGATCGACAGCCCCTTCCGACCAGTCAACCGCCAGCCAATTTTTCTTTTTACATTTTGGTCCCTTTTGATCCGATTTGAAGGTTTTGAAATAAAAATTAGAATGATTTTGAGTTTAAACATTCATTTTTTTTTAATTTAAATTTTATTATTCAAATAAATGTCTCACTTGTGGTGGAGGAAAAACCGTGGTTACATCTCAAAACAACTAAAACAAAAAACCTACAAATCGTTAACCTCGTAGGTATGGAAGTTCCCATCTGTCCGTTCTCAAAATGCCAAAGAGGATCATCGGCAAAATATATGCAGAGTAAAGTTCCAAGTCAGAACCACCTGCACCTTCCTTAGCAAGAAAATCAGCTGCCATATTCGCTTCTCTAAAGACATGGGACACTCGCGCATCCAACTTACCAATCAAACCCATGACATCCTCCCAAACATCATGCAAACTCCACATAGAGCATTTGCCATTCGAAGACACGCCATACTGGTGTGAAAAACCAGCAACAAATTTTCCTTGAGGGTCACGGATCAGTCCTCCACCCCTAGCTTTTCCTGGGTTTCCTCTAGCAACTCCATCAACATTTAATTTGAAACTGTAATGTANCCTATCCTTTGTAAACCAATAGTCATTTATTCAAAGCATATCATATATTTTAATTCAAGCATATCAATCTCATTTGCAAAGCAACTACCATCACATTTTCCCCCTTTTCAATGCTTTTTGAATTTATCTTACTCAATTTCTCCCTTTTGTCATAAGCAAAAAAGTAGCACATATGAGAATAAGAGTATGGCATATAAGATCAAAACTTTAAATCAATTATAGGAAATAATATATTCTCCCTCAATTAAATACAAAAAAGCAAATATATGCAAGTCTAAGCAAGATGATACTCATCACATTTATATCAAAATAATAATCAAAGTATAAGCATAATCAATTGGGTAATATTTAAAAAAAATAAAAAAATTAAAATCCCGCCAGTGATGCACATAGAATCAATCACATGAGAACATTTAGTACAAATTCAATTTAGCCACATACTTCAAATTCATCAATAATTTCCAACCCTCTTTAAATATATTAAAGTCTATCAAATGTTAGTAGTTTAGTGAGGAAGTCCAATATTCCTCCTTTTGGGTGCCTTTAGGATACTATAAACATAATGTCTTAGTGCACTAAGATATCTAAGCATTCGTTTTACGACAGTTAGGCATAATTCTTGAGTATTGGTTAAAATTTAGCACATAATCACACACAAGTTTACTTGTGATTAAGTAAAGAAGAGATCCGATCCTAAATCAATATTTTTTTATATTTATGGAAGTACCTTGATCATCTTTGTCTAACTTGATTGATGAGCTCATCAAAGTGTTCATTGATTTTACCTCTTTCATTTCAAACTTATTGAGCATGTTTATAATGTATTTTGTTTGACTTCATTCCTTAAGTAGAGATTGATTACTTTGTACTTCAGAAGATTTTTCTTCATCCTATTGCATATTTGCTTCTTCCTCATGTTGATCTTCAACATCTTTAGGATCTTCCTTGTTTTTGATT
>NC_036256.1:11409351-11411483 GCF_002742605.1 Olea europaea var. sylvestris | reverse complement strand
AATGAAAAAATGGTTTAAATGAGAATCTAAGACTTACAGAAAGAGAAGAGAGAAAGAGACGATTCAGGTAGAAATTAATAGACTAATAGACAAAGAGGACTAGCAATTTGTTAGGTAGTAGCAAACAAGTGTCAAATGTTAAAGAAATGAGAGTTTATGTTAGGACTTCTGAAATTTTGGATGTGATTTGCTAACGCGGTTTTGTTGAATTATAATTTGGATTGTTGAAAATATATGTTTTTTTTTCATTTCATATGATTTGGAATAATTTTAGTTTAGTTTAGATATCAGGTGAGGACATGTGTTGTGAATTTGTTAAACCATATGTCAATAATGATGAAACTAATTTACTTTCTATAATTATTTCAATAGGCTGGTTGTAATTTGTATTGCTAAATTGATAATTTTTCTTAAAAGTGAAAACTATAAAAAATTTAAGTTAATAAAATTAATGTTTTAATTAAAAAAATTTAAGACGGTTCGATTTGGTTTTGTGCGATTTTTGAAAATCAAAATTTAAACCTAACCATTTTGAAACGGTTTGGTTCTATTTGAGGGAAAAAAACAACAGGTCTACATGGACCCAAACCAACGCTTTCAACTCAACGATTTCAGTTCGATTTGCGAATTCATGATTTTTTGTGTAGCCCTACGACCCACTAGTTTAGAGAAACGATTTTACAATGAAATTCATATCTTAATAAATGATACAAATGAATTAAGCACTTCAAGAGACTAACACTTTAATGAATAACAATAATTGATAGCTCAAGTGTTAAGTGAAAAACTTTGATGAATATGATAATTAAATATTTGATTTAATCGATCAAAATTTTTCAATGAAAAAATGAAGGAGAAATAAATGTAATGAACGTTCAAAAATCTTCTCAAAATATATCTATATTTTTAATGAATGATTGTTATAAATTTAGCACAAGAGAGAAATGAGAAACTTTGATGAATATGATGAGTTTACAAGTTTAATTCAATAAATCAAATTTTTCATTATGAAGAAGTAGAAGAAATATATAGGATATAAGTTCATAGATCTTTTTTGAAATTATCTCTCTTTTATAATAATAGAAATAAGTTAAGTACAAAAAGAGAAATGAAAACATTGATGATAATGATTAAGGAGTTTGAATCAATCAAAGTTTTGATATGAAGAAATAAATGAAATGAATGCAAAGGAAATCTCAAATAATTCTCTAAAAAAATATCACTTTATTCACTTGAATCTCTTTTGAAGAAAGAACGAGAATATTTATAGAGTTCAAAATGTCAAAAAATCTATAATTTCGGATGACATGTCTAGTCGACCACCTCTTGTCTGAATGACCAATATAGCCGTTTCTTCATTAAAATTGGATTAAAAGGGTAAAATTTTGAACCATTGGGACCATTGAGCATTTTTTATTTTTTTACGTTTTGACCCCGTTTGATTCGATCTGAAAGTTTTGAAAGTCTACTTTTGGAAAGTATTTTTAAATAACTTTTCAAGACAACAAATATTTTTTTAAGTCCAAATATCATCTAAGAAGTCATTTTTATATTTGATCAAAATGTTACATTAGAATGATTTTTAATGCACAAAACTTGTTTTTAAAGTATAGAAGGATTTTGAGCTTAAACATTCATTGTTAAAGATCAAAATATTAGTATCTTTATATTTTATCTAAAAAATCAAGTCCTTGATCCGAAGTTTGGCTCTTAAGTTCTTCAATGAGCGACTTTGATCTTGACCTCCTTGAATCCGATTTGTAATGATAGCTTTTGATCTTTTCACGATCATCGATTAATTTTTCATAATATGATTTGAAAAACTAAAATCACTTACATTCAACTTATTAGTAAATAAGATTAACTTTTTTGTTTATAATAAAAACTTTAAGGTTATAATCAACCATAGATCAACAATAAATGTATTTGGATAATTGTTTAAACATGAAAGAGGCACTTAAGAAAATCAGTGTTGGGAGTGTTTTTTGCATTGCACACATTAGAAAGGACGTTCTTTATGTGACCTAATCATATTTGTCCTTTGAAATGTGAATCATTTTGTCTCTCTTTGAGCTATATTCTTTGAAATCTAGTTAGTACCTCTTTAGTGCCTATTATTTAAAAAAAAAAAA
>NC_036256.1:11406784-11409251 GCF_002742605.1 Olea europaea var. sylvestris | reverse complement strand
CTTATTTAACTACTTCAATTCCATATCTCTATGCAAATCAAACTTAGTTAAACGAAATAATAGACCTAAGAATTCATTTATGACCATAGTAATTAATATAGGTATCTCTATACGTTATATTAATTTACCGAATTTTAATATGTAGTCTAAACAAAGAATTCGCATCTCTATGTAATTATTGTTCACGAAATCATTGAATAATTGGCCAGAAAATTCAAAGCATTGAGAACATGATTAAAATCCACACATATAATCATAACGAATAAGAATCTTAAATAAAAGAAATAAATGGTCCCAAGTAGGTTACATTGTTAGTCCTAAAATTAGATTTAGCTACTCGTAGTAATTAAAGAAAAACAATAAGTTATTATGGAATACATCACCGGATTTTGAATAAAAATGTAAAATAAAAAACCAATCTTGCGCCAAGATCTTCTTTCTCTTCCAATTTATGCTTCAAAACTTATATTGTTTGATGTTTTTCTCCCTTGAATTCAGCCTTTCAATCTCCAATTGCATGTGTTTTCCTCCTAATGAGTAGAATTAATCCCTTGATCTTTTGCCCCACTTGAATTCTCTCTCAATTCTACAATGCATATGAGGTACTTTTATGCATAAAAGAGACTCTCCCCATGTGCATGGGGTGTTCTGGTACTTATATGGCTCTAATTTAGGTCAAAGATATTGCCCGATATCATTCCAAGTTCAGTTTTGATCGTATAAGGTGGGATTCAACCGAACTTTTGTACTATACTACCACATATTACATTATCATGCTACAACATAGATCACTTTCTAGACTCCAGATTCTTCCTTGCAACCATGGATGTGACCACATGATTTTATAACTATGCAACCGCTACATAGTTATAAGTTTTTCCTGTCGGACAGCTTTTAGTATTTTGATTATATCTTCCTCTCTCGATATTTGATTGAGGTGATTCAAAGTGTATTAAAAAGATAACTCAAAGAGCTACAATTAATCTGGAGTATTTCTCCAATTCGAACTTTTTCTAATCGAAAAATGGGTATCAAGTTGAGATTAAAAATTCGGAGTATAATTGTTTTGATTGGAAGTTGATTTGTGAGAATACTTCGACTCTGTTTCACTCCTTTGACTTCTTTCCTCATCCGATTGACTTCTAACACTCTCGAATATTCACGGTAAATTTTGACACAACTTTTGAGTATTTACATTTTGGTCCTTGAATTTTGATTCTTGCTCTTTTTCCGGGGTTTCCTCTTGTTTCTTTCAATTTCTTGTACCATCATTGAGTTTACCTATTCAATAGCAAATGCAACAATTTAAACTATAATTTATCCGAGAAGCAACTAAATATCATCGTTTTAAGGCCTTGAATAGATGTATAAAATACACTTATCATTATGTTCTTTTGCTTTGATCCTTTACTTGCACATTTAATCACTCAAGCTAGTTCCTTGGAATATTGAATTTATTCTTGCATGAAGTAGTAATCGCCCTATACCTTGTTCTCTTGCCAAGGCTCTTAGTTTATTTGGGATTTTCCCCTTTGGATTTGGAGGCTCTTTTCTTATCTGTTAAGGGGATTGGGGATTTCTTACTTAGACTATAAACCGAGCACATGGATATTTTCCTCACCTACGTTGGAAAGAATAAAACTTTTTTCATTCCAAGAAAGCGGGCTGCAGGCTCTCAAGCAGGTTGGTACAAACTAAACTAGCCCTTCAGTTGTTTGGGGGAAATTAAAATAAGATTTTTAACAAATTTTGATAAAAAATGATAGAAATCTGTAGTTGATAAAAAATGATAAAAAGTTAATATCTTTTTCTTTTTTCTTTTCTATTTCATCTACACATGACTTTCACAAGTATTTTTGACAAGTAATCGTGACCTTTAGATTAAGTAAATGCAACGATCAGTATGTATTTCACTAAAATCATGAAAGAGTTAGTTATAATCACTTGAGATTCACGAGATACTAGTCATTGGATTTGCTTCATCTAAAGGTAAAAATACTTGTCAAATATACGAAGTATGGGAGAACATTAAAGAATACAGTTTAGTGCAAATATATCTACAGAAAAATGATATACCTTTGGAAATATTATTGAATTAGGAGTTCACCGGAAAAAAGATCGCAATTCAGATGTGAATTAAAAGTTATGCTCATTTGAAGTTGGGTCATTGAGAAGATCGAAGATGACCACCTCGAAATGAAAGCCAAGGTTGCATTGACAAGTTTGGGGAAATTCAACAGCCTATTTGTCGCGTCTCGTGGCAATTAGTGGGTAAGGGACCGGTGACCTCGGCTAGTCTGTCACAGATTTGAAAATCTTGATTATTGACCTAGAATTAAGGGATTTCGATATTTTTGGTTGTCCAATTTTCAAGACATATGGAAGACTATTAAAGAGATGATCTAGTTTAAACAAGGGATTGAATTACATATCAAAACGGTACATTCTAAAGATTTAAAAAAAAAAA
>NC_036256.1:11405075-11406684 GCF_002742605.1 Olea europaea var. sylvestris | reverse complement strand
AATTGAAACCTCCATTTTTGAGGTGGAATTTTCAAGTGGTGGAGGAGAAACAGAGTTGAAAAGGCCAGTTAAACAAAATTATCTGATGAAAAACAAAACTAAAACCAAACCCCACTGGTGAGGATAACCGTTCAAACCCAACAACCCACTTGCAATTTGGTTTTATATTAAACCACTCTAGAAACATATTACAATCGTGTTCACGGGAAGTGGAAACAACTAAAATAAATTTCAGAGAGAAACCGTTGAAGAAAATATACGAATGTCTAGAAGGCAATGTGAAATTCTGTCGGAAGGGTTTGAATAGCAGTAAAAACACAGAAGGATAAAAACGATGCAATTATGCAGTGAAACAGCAGCATAAAAGAGTACTGAAGCAACTTGCATAGCAATTAGAATTATGCATTTATTTGGAGATTCATGCTTAATAAGAAGTCGTAACTATTGATTTCATTTCAACTAGAACTTAAGCAATTAAATGAACTTCACACGGAAAATGCTCGTTATAGATAATCATTTACCGATTGACGAAGTGTCGAAGAGAAAGTGAGGGAGTTTTTCTTTTTTATTTTGTAGATAAATTTTGACTCAATCATATCTAGCCACATCACTGGTTGATAGACTAATCTGTAAATTGTAATTTACATGTAACATAATCGTATTCAGAGTGGCTTCAGATGCAGCAATTTCTGCAAGCCAAATATCCGCAAGTGGAAATGACAATAAGAAGCAAACTCATTTACTACAGGCTCAAAATATTGATAAAGAAGCGAACAGAAAATAAACCAACTAGATTCAGAATATTCAACCTAGCTGAAACTACTACTGCATTTCATATTTTGGTAAAGTTGACCTACCTCTTTACTTGATAAAATTTTCTTAAATATAATTTGTTGTTTCACTGGAAATTAGATCATTACTTCTTGTCCAGATCAGAGGCAAAAAATTATTACACGAGAAAATCACTTTTAAATTGAACATGCAAAAATCAAGGGACTACTTTATATTCATCAGGATTTTACATAGAGATCTCAAAACCAGTTATATATTACCTTGAATTCCAAATTTGGAATTACAAGATGTAGCGCTGCAGAGAAGAGTCCGCTGTTGGGTTGTTTATTGCACCAGTCTAGCATGAGAATCAATTAGAGTAGAAGGTGGCAAACAAACCGAATGGCTCTCGAGCTCGGCTTAGCCCATGCACAGGACAGGCTAATTTTGAGACTAAGCATGGACCGAACTGAGCTCACATTATTTTTCATGAGCCAACTAGTCTGAGCTTGTGGACACGAGCTAGCAAGCCGACTCATTTGGGCTTGTGTGTACGAACCCACAAGCCAACTCGTACAGGCTTATTTTTTGCCTCATTTATTGACTTGTTTTATTAATTTTTTAAAAAATTACTTCCTTTAAAGCTTATTTTGTTAATTTACTTATAAATACCAAAGAAAAAGGCAGAGCCAGCTCAGTTCAATTGGACCCGTGGGCTGCTCGCTCACGAGGCCCACAAGCATAGGGTCGAGCCCATATTTTGGCACGAGCCAAGCCGATTGCCACCCCAAATCAGGGGGAGGTGCAGGGTGGGCTGGATTTAGCTTTTTTTTTTTTT
>NC_036256.1:11375346-11397673 GCF_002742605.1 Olea europaea var. sylvestris | reverse complement strand
GATATCTAAAACAAAGGTAATAAGGTGTTTCCTTATTGTATCTCCAATGCTCAAGTTAGCGAGAAATAAATTTATGCAAAAGGTTATAAGCCAAAAGCTTGAAAAAGTGTACTTGAATAATGATCCAAAGCTTTATGTTTATAGAGGTATGTAGTGCACTCTTAGTAAGATTAAGTAGTATACTCCTAATAGGATTAAGCCAGTTGAATAGCTTTATCTAATTAAAGAATTGTGAAGTGTTTAGGAGTCTTTCCATATCTAGGAGTTATGATTTGATTGGAGATGTGAGATAAGATACTTAAATAATCATAAAACTTTAGTGATAGAATCATATTAGATTAACAACATTGGTGATTTTGCTAAAAGATTGGAGCACCTCATTGGGGTTCTGCACATAATACCGAGGAGCCTCTACCTCAACGAGATTCTTACAATGAGTATAGCCTCTACCACAATGGTTGGGGATATAGGTTGGTAGGGGGTGACCAATTGTGTGTCAACCCCAACACCTCAAGGTCCCTAATAATGAGAATGAGAAAGCACGGTGTAAGGTCCTCGTACTCGATCTTTGAGAATACAAAAATTGTTAATATCATTGGCTCCCGACATCTAGCCTTGAGGATTGATGTTAGCCAAATGCATCTTGGGGTCGAGGATATGATGTATTAAGTTATGAAATGATCGTGCTTGTGACCTCCAAACACACAGATCTAGGATAGTAAGCCTCGAGGCTTTTGCATTCACCTTTTGTATCTCGAGTTTGTTTAAAATTTGGAAGAAATGAATTGAACACTAACTCCGTTTAAAATTTTGAAAGGAATGGTTGCACCCCGATCTTGTTTAACATTTTAAAATGAATGGGTTGGACACTGACTTTGTTTGAAGTCTTGAATGGTGGGGGTTGGACTTCGACCTTATTTAAAATTTAAAAGGAATAGGGATGCACCACGACCTTTCATAAAATTTTGAAGAAAAGGGGTGGATCCCAATTTTGTTTAAAATTTTGAAAGAAAGAAGTTCGAACCTAACGTTGTATAAAGTTAGAATGAAATGGGATGGACCCCAACCTTGTTTAAAATTTTGAAAGAAAGTGGTTGGACTCTGATATTGAATAAAATTTAGAAAGAACTGACCTTATTTTGACAATTTGAAAGGAAGAAATTAGACCTCGACCTTATTTAAAATTTTGAAAGTAAGAGATTGGACCTCAACCATGTATAAAATTTTGAAATGAATGGATAGGTTGAACCTCAACCTTATTTAAAAATTTGAAAGGAAAGATTGGACGCTGACCTTGTACAACATTTCGAATGAAGGGACGCAAACCCCGACCTTATTGTCAAGATCATTATTTGAACATATGAGGTATTTTTAATGGCACTTACACGAGGCAAGGGTGAGGTTCTCTTGCCTGTGGTAAGAATAAGTAGTGTACTCCTAGTAGGATTAAGCCAATTGAATGCCTTTATCTGATTAAAGAAGTGTGAAGTGTTTGGGAGTCTTTCTATACCTAGGAGTTATAACTTGACTGGAGTTGTGAGCTATGGTATTTAGATAAGAATGAAATTTTGGTGGTAGAGTCATATTGGATTAACAACATCGACGGCTTTGTTGAAGGACATGAATACCTCATTGGGGCAACCCCGAAAAGTCTCAACCCAACAGGATCCTCACGACGAGTGCCTTTGCCAAAGTACTTGGGGATATAAGCTGGTACGGGACTGACCAATCATGTGTCTGTAAGTGTTATGTTCTTGATCTAATCGATTTTGAACGCAAATACTTTGAATATAATATTAATACATTCTATTTTTGATCTATCTATTATTTAATTTAAATTAATATTCTATTAAATTAAATAATAGAATCCGAAGATTCAAGTCTTTATAATTTGTTAATCACAAGGAGTTGTAATTGTGGGATAAAAATTACATATGGTTGAATTTTAAGATATCCATGGTCATATGTAATAAAAGATATGGATATCATTATTACGGTTAGATTATCATGTGTGACATTTCTCATTTTTGAAGTAAGTAGTTTATCTTACATGCTAAAATGTGGTAACATTTAAATGGACATGAGAATGTTTTGTTGTGAGAACAAAACATTGTAGACCCGTTGGAAAGATTCCACATTTATAACTATCTGAGTATCAATGGTAAATCTCCAATATTCGGCAGTGAAATTGGTCCTTCAATTTGAGTTCATCATAGTGCTTTATATGGAAACAATTATACATTGGTGATGTTAGATGTTGCTCTGCCAAGAATCATTAATATGGTACACTCGGGTATGTCAAGAATCATATGAAGGTTGTGAATGATCAATAGAAGATTCGTTACTCCCAGATAGTAAGAAATTATGATCTACATTTCACTCAATTAAGTCAATTATAAAAACTTAGCCACGATGTACTCATAAATCAAAAGAGTTTTTGACTTGCATTGACTTAATAGTGAGATGAAAGATATGATCCATAATTGAGATTGACACACTTCATGTCTCGTAATTGATCAAATCATATTAACAAAGTGATTATACGGTAAACGAACAAATTTGATTTTGTTATAATACGTGACATTTTTCGTCACATGTATTGCCTCACTACATTGTTGATGTCAATTTGGGATGACAGATGTGAATTGGTGATAAATTAAAATATTTAATTTATCGATTTGACTAGATCAAAATAATAATTCACGTCGTTAGATATCGTGATTAGAACTTAAAAGATCACACACGAAAGGAGAACTATAATAGGGAGATTTACCAATTAATTATTGACAAGTGTTGTACATGACAATTGATTAATTGAGTTGCTTGTTGATAGACCTAAATTAATTAATTGGATTAGTTAATTTATGGACCAAATTTAATTAATTAAATATTAGATCGAATTAAGTTTAAAAGATGGGACAAGTTCACTTAGACTTCTATTAATAGGCTATTAGGGTTTGAAAGATAATAAAACATCATAATTATATTCTTCCTAGCACAAGAAAATAGAAACCCTAAATCTCTCATTCTTGTTCCCTGTATGGATTTTCATTGGAAGTTGGGACAATTTGACAACTCTGGATTGTAAATCACGATTGTTCGTGTTCAAGATAAGCAAATGTATAATTCCTATCGTAGTTTCTATATAAATACGAAGCAGAACATTGGTGGGAATTAAAATTATTTTTAATTTCACTGTGCATGATTAAGTAAGTTTTCAACAATATCAACCTCATTGGTTCAAGGTCCTTTGATTACGCCCAAAGCGTAACGCTGTTGTTGTAGTATAGTTTTGGGGTGTCGTATCCACAGGGAGATGGAAAATTACTCAAAGGATCAAAAGCTAGAGTTTCATAAAGTATATGAAAATAGCTTATCAATTAGAAAGAAATTTAAATATCAATGTGTAAAGTAGAGAAAAATTGAAATTCCCTCGATCGGTTCGGATCAATCAACGCCATTTACACATTCATATACTCAATTAAAATATTCTTGTCATTAAACTTTAATTGGAAAATATAATATTAAAGCTCAATTTAATTTTACAGTAATTCTAAAATATGGATTTCCTATAACATATACCCACTTTAATATATTGAAAACAGATTCTAAATCCATCTTATACATTAAGCATAAAATCGCAGAGAATCACAACAATAAGATAGTTGGAATTGAAATTCAACAAATAGTTTAATTTTACAATAGATAAAACATAATTAAATCTATCCAAAATATAGCAAATGTTAAACCAATCTCACAACAATGTTTGAAATTGAAATTCAATACATACTTCAATAATTTGATGGAAAGAACATGATTAAGTCCATGAAAATCTAATACATATTAAACCAATCTCAAAACATATTTATAAGAACAAGAAATTCAAACCTAGAATTGTTTAGCAATAAAAATCATATTACATGCATGAGAAACGTTAAAATAACAAGTATCAATCGAGTTCCTCCCTTGCTTATTCAAAGATTTCTAGCCTTCCATGGAGTTTCTTCACCCCAGATGAGAGGCTCGTTCCCCTTTGTTCTGAAGTGTTCTAGGCTTAAGAATCGAGTGAAAACGTGTTGCTATAATTGATGGCGTGAAATCTGGAAACTGCCAATTTTTCTTTCGGGAGATAACTATGCAACCGCATAGTATAAACTCATGAGGTCGCATAGAACAAATTGTGGCATCTAAAACTTCCCTGGACCCTTTTATGCGGTATCATGGTTCACCAATTTTTTCGTCGGATAGTTTTTAGTATTTTAGCCATAACTTTCCCTCCTGATGTCTAATTGAGGTAATTCAAGATGTGTTGAAAAGATAACTCAAAGAGCTACAATTTTACTTCAGACATTATCTTTCAATTCAATCGTTTACCATGTCAAAAATGGTTCTCGACATGAGGCTGAAAATCGATACATAACTTTTACGATTGAGAATTGATTTGTGAAGATGTTATGGTCATATTTCACTTCTTTTGACTTCAAATTACACCTAATTGAGTCCTAAATTTCTTGAATCATCATTCCATCACCCGTCTCATTATGGATTATTTGCAACTTGATCCCTGAACTTTCACTTTCTTTCACTTTGGCCCTTTTTACTCATTTTTTCCAAATTTCACCTTTTCCATCAAATTGCGACCTAAATCAAAACTTAAGAGTAATAAGTGTATTTTGACATTAAATAATCATACGAATACAACAATTAAGAGGGAAAAATATCATATTTTACATTCTTATCATACCCCAGCTTGCTTATTGCTAGTCCCTAGCAATTTAATGCAAAACGAGCAAATGAGTGTTTGATCCATGATACAAATGAAATTATTAAGTTTCAATTTAAGCACATGCCATGTTCCTTTCAAACTCAACATCACAAGAAATTAACAATGTCATGATCATCAAGATATCAAAAGCACTTGTCAAATGTGTGAATGTTTGTCGAGCCGTAGCTTTCTTACTACCAACCTTAGCACATGTAGCATCAAGTATGTCTCAAGCTAAAGGGTCAAGCCCATAACTCACGGATATCAATGTGTTTAGTGTGATTTTCTCTCTATAGGTTATCTTGCTTGAGTACATGTTAACTCTTGTCATTTTCTTGCTTCTATTCTTCACAAATAAGCATTCAATACTTACTCCACACTTGAAAGTAAAAAGCTGAGCGAATACATGGATAGATTATACTCCAATGTGAAGAAGTAGGGATGGCATGATGCATGAAGAAAGATGCTATATATGTGTGTATGGCTCAATGTGGCTTCTAGGGATTGTAATTATTGAAAAAGAATGTGTGAAAGGCTTATATGTTAATCCTAATTGACCTTTATCATTTCCCAAGTAATCCATCATCTTACCACAAACCATATGTTCTCAAAACAGTTTCCAATTCACAAAACCAATGAATGCCTATTGTCCTTTTTTTAACATGTGGTAGCTCTCAATAGTCACCAATTCTCACATAAAAACTTCAACAAGAGACTCATCTAACTACATGTATTAAACCACTGTCGTACCATAAGTTTGTGTGCACAAAAGAGATTTCACAAGTGTCTCAACGTCTAGATTCTCATAAACAACATTAACTCCCAATGGCATGTCTTGTCATTCAAAAGCATGAACATGTAGCAAATGAGGAAATTAAAAAAATTTAACCAATCAACAAAATCAAAGCCAAAATTCCATGAAGTAATGCAATTCACAACAAAATCCATGTGAAAATCTCCCCCAACTAAATATTGCATTGTCCTCAATACAAAAACATGTTTGCTAAATCAAGGTAAGGAAATATGTCACCTGAATACCAAAGTGAATCAACATAAGCTAAAGTAAGAGAAGCATGAAAGTTCTCAGTGGAAAGGTGATGTAGAAAATGAAAATAATCTCAAATGCTGAAAATAATCAAAAACAGCACAAATATCAGCATATTCTCCATTATCATACCTTGAGAGAATTTCAGAATTTAAAGGGTCGGGGTCAATAAACGCATGTGTTTCCTCCTTGACAAGTGCATCAATCATGTATGTTTGATGACACTCATTATCTTCCTCAGGCTGTTTCATGACGTGAAAGATGTTGACGTCTACGGTTATGTTCCCAAAAGATAGCTTCATCAAATCATTCCTGCAATTGATAAGAGTATTAGTTGTAGTAAGAAAAGGTCTACCAAGAATAATGAGAATCTTGGAGTTAACATTCACATCTAATTTTACATCCAAAACTAAAAAATCAACAGGGTAGTAAAATTTATCAATTTGTACTAGCACATTCTCGACTACACCCTTTTTGTTCGTATGGTGGATCAATCAACCAATTGTAAACTTATGGATGTAGGTTTATTTCTCCTAGGCCTAATGACAAGTAAATAGAATAATGCATGATGTTAACACTAGCCCCTAGGTCAAGAAAGGCTTGTGAAATCTCACGGTTCCCGATGACACAAGAAATAGTAGGACAACCAGGGTTCTTATACTTTGGAGGGATCCTTTGCTCAATTACAGCGCTTACATGTTCAGTCAAGAAAGCAGTTTTCTTGACATGGTGTTTCATCTTCACAGTGCACAAGTCTTTTAGGACTTTAGCATAGTGAGAACCTGGGAGATCACATGTAAGAGAGGTAAATTGATCTTTACTTCTTTAAGGTGCTCTAGATTTCACGATGTTGACCAACAGATTTTGAGATGGATATAAGAGCTTGAGGAAAGGGTACCCATGGTGTATTTTTCACTACCTCCTCATTAGGGGTACTCTATTATGAATTGCTAGGCACCTTTTCAATTTTCCTAGGCTTGAGAATTGGTTCTATAACTTTACCAAATCGAGTGGTTATGACATTTACTTCTTTAAAATTGCTTTCTCTTGACTCTGAAGTTTGAGCTATGTTCTGCCATTTTGGATTTGGCTGAGCTTGTGCTGGAAATTTTCCTCGCTCCACTATAGTTAAGGCATTGGTTAATTTGGACATATGATTTTTCATCTCTTTGGTTTCCTCAATGATTTGGGTAATCATAGTCTCAAACTTTTGATTGATTTTACCATGTGCCTCCATAAAAGTGTGTAGAGTGTCTTTTAAAGAGTTCATAGAAGATGTAAGTTCGTATGGAGGTGTAGTGTAGGCTCTATTGGGTTGGAAAGTTTGCTGGTTTTCAGATTTCCAGCTGAAATTGGGGTGATTCTACCACCCTGTGTTATAAGTTTCAGAGTAAGGGGTATAGGACTTTTGATATACGCACAAAGCATTATAGTGTTTCTCATAAAGTCCCCTCATCTCAGCATTTTCAGCTAATACGCTTCCTAGGTGTTAAGCCCTTATAAAAGTAACTCACAACACGCCAACTTTCATATCTATGGTGGGGGCAAAAGGTTTGCAACTCCTTGTATCTCTCCCGGGCTTGGTATAAGCTTTCACTATCCTTTTGGGCAAATGAGGAAATTTGCTTTTTAAGGGCAGTGATCTTATGATGGGGTTAATATTTTTCAAAGAAGCTTTGGGTCATTTCAGCCCAAGTTCCAATAGAATGTGGTTTCAATGAATACAACTAGCTTTTTGCTCGTTCTTTGAGTGAAAATAGGAAAAATTTAAGCCTGATTATATCCATTGTGCCACATTGATTGTGGAAGGTTGTAACCACTTTCTCAATTCCCGAATATGCACGTATGGATTCTCATTTTCAAGTCCGTAAAAAATGGGAAGAAGTTGAATCATTCGCGATTTTTGGTCCATACGTGGCATATTGAGTGGGAACATAATGCAAGATGACGTGAAAGTGTGTGTTAGGTGAAGGTAACCATGTATGGTCCTATAGGGCACATCGCTGTGCTCACTATTGCTCATTGTGTTGTGTAATGTGATGCTCGTGTCTACAGGTGCAGAATCGAAAAGAGGGTTAGAAAGTAATTCAAACTCTAGTTAAGGTCTTGCAATGAATCGCCCTCGCTCTTCTCGATACCTGTTCATAAAGCGCAAAAAATGCAAAAATGTGAGAAATAACAAAATATAACTAAAAATAAATAACAAACTAAAAAGATAAAAGAGGAACGAAGTCACCTTTTTGCTTGAAAATCCTTTAATTATTTTTATCATCTACCTGGCAACGGCCCCAAAATTTAATTACGCCCAAAATATAATGCAGTGGTTGTAGTATAATTTTGGAGTGTCGTATCCACAATGAGATGAAAATTACTCAAAGGATCAAAAGCTAGGGTTTCGTGAAGTGTATGAAAATAGTTTATCAATTAGAATAAAATTTAAATATCGATGTGTGAAGTAGTAAAGCGTCGAAATTCCCTCTATCGGTTCGAATCAATCAGTTAATTACACATTCATATACTCAATTAAAAATTCTTGTCATCAAATTATTTCCTATAACATATAACCACTTTAATATATTGAAATCAGATTCTAAATCCACCTTATACATCAAGCATAAAATCACAGAGAATCACAATAATAAGATAGTTGGAATTAAAATTCAACAAATAATTTAATTTCACAATAGATAAAATATGATTAAATCTATGCAAAATATGGCAAATGTTAAACCAATCTCACAACAATGCTTGAAATTGAAATTCAATACATATTTCAATAATTCGATGGAAAGAACATGATTAAGTCCATGAAAATATAATACATATTAAACCAATCTCAAAACATATTTATAAGAACAAGAAATTCAAACCTAGAATTGTTTAGCAATGAAAATCATATTACATGCATGAGAAACGTTGAAATAACCGATACCAATCGAGTTCCTCCCTTACTTCACCAAAGATTTCTAGCCTTCCATGAAGTTTCTTCACCCAAGATGAGAGAAAATGGTACTAGGTTCGTTCCCCTTCGGTCTGGAGTGTTCTAGGCTTAAGAATCGAGTGAAAATGTGTTACCATAGTTGATGGCGTGAAATCTGGAAACTTCCAATTTTTCTTTTGGGAGATAACTATGCAACCGCATAGTACAAACCTATGCAGCCACATAGAACAAATTGTGGCGCCCAAAACTTTCCTACACCCTTTTACGCGGTCGCATGGTTTACCAATTTTTTGCCAGATAGTTTTTAGTATTTTGGTCATATTTTCCCTCCCCATGTCTGATTGAGGTAATTCAAGATGCTTTGGAAAGATAACTCAAAGAGCTACAACTTTGCTTCATTATCTTCCAATTCGATCATTTACCACGTAAAAAACGAGTCTCAACATGAGGCTAAAAATCGATGCATAACTTTTACAATTGAGAATTGATTTGTGAAGATGTTATGGTCATATTTCACTTCTTTTGACTTCAAATTACACCTAATTGACTCCTAACTTTCTTGAATCATCATTCCATCGCCACTTTCATTATGGATTATTTACAACTTGGTCCCTTGACTTTCACTTTCTTCCACTTTGACCCTTTTTGCTCATTTCTTCCAAATGTCATCTTTTCCATCAAATTGCGACCTAAATCAAAATATAAGAGTAATGAGTGCATTTTGACATCAGATAATCATACGATTGTAACAATTAAGTGAGAAAATATCATATTTTACACTCTTATTATCCTTAATGATGAGACTGCGAAGGCATGGTGTCAGGTACTCAGGCTCTTACCTAGAGGATAATTGGTAATGTTAGTTGGAATAATGAGTCTTGTGAAAAAATGACCAGCGTTCCAAGAAAGACAAAGGCAAGACTCGTGATTACATAAGTAGTATTTCTAAACTTGACGTAGCTGATAACATTATATTGTGAACAATCATGCCATACTATTAAGGAGGGTTTGGAATACTCCCTTACAACACATTCGCAATCGGGGACCATTTTTTGACAGTCTTTTATTCACGTGAGTCCTATGTGCATGTGAGTGTAGGTCAACCAATTGGGCAAACATTTTCTGGTAAAAGAGTTTAATCCTATTGTGAAAGAATTGCCAATAGGTTACAATCATAAACAACACGACTTTAAAGCTCTTTACTAAAGGCAAATCAAAGATGGTGGTTAAGGCTTCACAGAAGAATTGAGTACACTTGACAACTCTTCAAAGCCGAAAAGCCATAGTACTTAGGGCTGGGCATGGTCTGGTTTGGTTCGGTTCAAACGAGAATCGAACATGCCCCAAAATTTTAGGGTATTCAGTAAGTTGAACCATATGTACAAATTTAATTATGGAACAGTTCAGGTTTGATTCTATTTGGTTCAATTTGGTCCAGTCCCATTTGGTTCTCAAATCTTGTACTGTAAATAAATTTTTTAATATTTACAAAACTACATTAATTCAATTAATAATGTGTTCAATCTTAGCTCTTGCAAAATAACGTATTTCAATCTAATGTATCTTTTGTATCTCTCTTTGTTGAGCTCTTCATAGAATTTGATTGTTACTATCACAGGAAGAGGAAGATAGCGAGCTTATAGTAATTAATAGAGATGTTGTTGTGCTTCAGTTTGATTTCACCAAACTAGTAGAAACAATACTACGGTAGAATAATAGTTTACGTAAAAATTAGGTCAATTTTATTAAGTTGAGCTTGAATTAAAAATTAGAAATAGGAAAAATCATATTTTTGGGTTTGAGCTAAATTAACTAGTTAGCAAAAATAATTGGGCTTATTTAAAATTAATTAATTAAAAAATTAAGGAGATTCGGTTTTTCAATTAGCAAATTTATTTTTAAAAAAAATTAATTAGGCTTATTTCTAGATAAGGAACCAAAGAATTGAACCGAACTCATCATTTCTCGATTTTGATATTCGTTCGGATATTTAACTTAAGAAGAACCGCTCAATTTGGTTCAGTTCGACTCGAGTATGGTTCAATCCGGTTCGAGAATTCTGGTGCTGGAATGGTAATGGCAATAGAAAACTTGAACAGGGAAAAAACTATTTGCAACACATTTGAAGTTTTTAAGTTGTATTTCATGTTAAGGGCTTATGGTTTGCAGATCCATCGGTATCTCTCCCCTTGAGTGAATTGTCCAAATCGTCAATAAACTTTGCAAAAGATTTTCAAAGGGTCACTGACCTTTGAAAATCATCTAAATGGTTACTGAACTTTGCAAAATGTTTGTACGGGGTCACTGAACCTTGAAAATCACCTAAATAGTCATTGAACTTTGAAAAATGTTTCCCAATTCAATGACCTATGGGAAATCTTTTGCAAAGTTTAGTGACCTCAATGAAATTTTTTGCAAAGTTCAGTGACTATTTAGATAATTTTTAAAGTTTAGTGACTCCTTGAAAACTTTTTACAGAGTTCAATGATCACGACCCCTTGAAATCTTTTTGCAAAGTTCAGTGACCATTTGGGCAGTTCACTCCTCTCCCCTTCAGTTTGCTAGTAACCAAGGAGGCATTATGGTGATGTTGGTCGATGTGTGCGATGCAATAGGCTGGATTGAGTCAACGACACTAGTGGTGGGAAGATGAACAGTTAGTGCAGGGTGCGGGAGGATGGTTGTGGATAAAGTGGGTTGAAATAGGTAAAATGATTGTTTTCTATTTTCTTAAATCTCTTCTTATTTAGTGCTTGTTTAGTAAGAATTTTGTTAATTGATTTTTTGACCGTTAGAGATAAAGTGAATCCTACCTATTAAAAAAGAATTCAAAAATGACGGCTGAAATAGTAAAATAACGATCAAAAAATTGATTTTAATTGAATTTTAAGCTGTACCAAACATACTCTTATTTTTTAAATATTTATTTATTTAATATTAAAAGCTTGCTTTAAACTACATTAAAGTGAATCCTCTCGTCGCACATTTGTGCTATAATTTAAAAGTTTAGAACTGCACTGCACACTTTTGAAAGATTCGAAAATTCTAATGCACATTTCATGCTAACTTACACCATTGTTCAACTCGATCTCTTCTTTGATGAATTTAATTATTGTACTAGAACTACTTTGCGATGTATACAAGACTTTTCCATATGTTCAGTCTTTTTCTTTCCTCTCTCGTTTTAATTATTGTACTAGAACTACTTTGTGATGTATTCAAGACTTTTCCATAGGTTCAGTCTTTTTCTTTCCTCTCTTTAAACGAGAGAGTGGGGACCAAGTCGAAACGCAAGGGCTAACGACTGAACGTATTCAACCAAAATTTAACTGCATAGTCATCGATGTCAATAACTTAAAAAGCATTTCTTGACTTGCTCTATTATTTCATACAATCAAACCAACACAGATTTATTATAAAGGCTCAATATGGTTCAAGCCCAAACACACCTTCAATGCAGAAACCTTGTTTTTCACTATTCAGAGTCACACTCGTCCCTACCATTATAGTATATTCAGGAGGCAGACTCATCATCATCCCTCCTATATAGTGACTACAGAAACACACACACACACGCACACTTAGCGGTCGAATCAAGCAGTGATCGCTACATAATTATAGGTCTTTTAAGTTTCCTCAGTACTTCAACCATAAATGTTACACGCGCGATTCAGGTGAATTTACAGATAGACTGACTATAGACATTTACTACACATAAGACACATAATTTTGTGAGCCCGAATGTCAAGACAAACCATATATTGATTACAGAAATTCTTCTTCATATAAGTCTATTGAGCATAACCAAAGGTTTTCTCACTGCTGTAACACATGTAAAGGAACCCATCTTCGTCCTTAGATGAATCGTACAGAGTCTCCACCAAACTTGCTGCAGAAAAACAGAATTGTGTAAGTGGACTGCCTCCGATAAAAGGAATCTACTTTAAGAAATATATTGGATATTTTACATGTTTGAGGTAAGGTATTATTCACGAATACAAATAGAGCTTTCCCAGGAGCCAGATGAAGCCTGCCACTCAGGATATAAATGAATTGTCCAACAGACATGTCGCGGGGTACAAGATACCTGTTGCCAAAGAAAATGTAAACAAGATTAAAAGATGTTGAGCACATCTTAATCGCTTAGGGCCTTATTATTAAAATTTAAACTGTAGGAAGGGGTAATTTTAGTAGAATATCAGCAAAATCTAAGTTATCCCAAGGAATAAAACCCCAGAATATGGAATCAAAACCTGTAAAGTGATCCTAAGGAATAAAAATCCAGATGGCATGTAATGGGATTTTTAAAACAAGACAGTGTGATAAAAAGCGAATCAAACAAAGACACTTGCACATAGACAGAGTTCTATAGTAGAGCCTACCAATTTAACTCAAGTAAAAAATTTGAAGCATACATCATAAAAATTATAAATTAGCTCCACCAAAGGAATAATTACCTAACGCCCTAGAACACCTTACTGGCTTGAAATTAACAGTGGATCAAATCAATGCTCTTGAGTTTAGACAGAGAACTCATGTAGAGAGTTAGAAAGCAGTTTCAAAAAGACAGCAGGATTGAGAACAATATCATAACTCCAGGATGCCGCTATATTAGTGACTGATCCGAATGTGATCCAACATACTCACAGTAGAAATATACAAAGGATTATGCTGCAATATGATTCTATTCAAGTAGAGAACACCTTTAAGTAAGTTGTTGCTGCGGAACTAGCATTTCTTTTGTTGTTATTCAGTAATTTGTTTTGACCATTGGGTGGGGCAAGAACACAAAGATTTGCATGTCTTGCATAATTAAAATTAACATTGCAAGACCATGGGGACAAAAACAACTGAAACACCAGGTATGCAATAACTTACTTCTTCTTCTCCATCTCAGGAAGGTCAGTTTTCGAATACCTCTCAACCACCACCTGCAATGAACTCAACAATGGCAATAGTTGCAGTATTCTTGAGAGTAATATCACAAGGTTATCATAGATGGCATTTAAAGAATTTGTCCAATCCAATGTATTTTACTCCATTTTTCGATGGCCATTAAGCATCTATCCTATGTACAAACACCAATTCCAATTACTAATCACGACGTTGTTTAAAACATTATAACCTGAGCATTTGAAACACACAAATGGACACATTAGAAGATCATCAGCTAATATGTCCTTGATTAAAGAGACCAAGTCTTCTTTACTCGATTTCGAGCTCAAGGTGAAAAAGTCGTGTCCAGGTGAAAATAATTGTGTAACTTCAATCTCAATATAAAACAAAAGAATTTTATTTTTCCCAAATTTGGGTAACTTCGGTTGGTCCTCTTGGCATCATCTTCCATTTGCTCTATCACTATCGCTTTTCCTCCAAAGAGTGATTTGAGTAATTAAAGAAATTAAGCAATTTCAACATGCCATAAATAGTTGGGAACAGAAATTTCAAGAAATTAAAATCAAATCTTTCAAATTAATCGGACACTATTTCTTACACAATTCAGTTGGTTCGTCTCCAAGAACAAACATTTCCATATAAATCAGTCCCTAGAACTTATGGCAATATGAAAAAAACTTACAGGTACACGATCTGGATATTTCCCAATGATTTCCTTTGATTCTTCGAGTCTTTCCTCTGCATTATACAATAATTATCATTCTTTCCGCAATTTTGATTATCAGAACAAAAAAACTAAAATCAGAAAAGGGAAGAAATTGTAGAAACCGAAAGAGAATTGTTCTTTGAATGGCTGAGTCTTGGCCCCTCCCATAATTTCCCGATCAAAATTTGCAATCCGCAAGAGAGAGAAAGTCGTAGAAGATTGATTGAATTTGGAATTTTCTAATCAGATAAAGCAATGAAAGACAAAGAATGTGATACAAGAAACTGCACGATGTAATCAGGTTAGATATTATTAAAACGAAAATAAAATGCAAAGCGGGGATAGCTCAGTTGGGAGAGCGTCAGACTGAAGATCTGAAGGTCGCGTGTTCGATCCACGCTCACCGCATTATCTTTTATTGTTTTTGCCCTTCTCTCTGTTATTAATTTTTAGGGGAAACTCCCAAGTTTTCAAAATGTACAATTAGGTCCTATTACTTTTCAAAAAGTACAGTTGGATAGTAGGTCAAAAGCCCATTAGTATTTTTGTTTAAGACGCAATAGTCCGTATATATTTTAGAAGAGTATGATAAGAAAGTCTTATCCACCTTCGTTTCCAATCAAAACAATTAAAAACATATTAATAAAAAATGAAAAGAAAAGAAAATTCTTTAATTTCTCCACCCCCGCCCACCACTACGTCAGCACATTTTTATGTGTGTTATATTTTTTAACATCATTGATATTTAACACGAGTTTATGCGTCATCAACTTTCCTACAAAAATTATTCTTTTATAATTGTAACATATATTTTGTCACAACATTTTTGATAAATTTTATATACAAATTTAGAACAAATATAAATCCATTGAAATTTGAATTCTAATTTTAAAAGAAATGCCACTAAACATTTTTATCTAGTATATTTTTATAATGAATTAATCCTATTAAAAAAGTTAAAATACGATAACAAATGAACAGGTATGAAATTGCAAACATTTTAATTCAATAATTCACCGTTCAACAATTGCACAAAATCACATTAATTTTGCTTCCATTTCAAAAATCAATGCTAGCTTGTCGAAATTAAATCATGTTCGACATGACACCAAATCCAAAAATATCTACATATGATCTTCAAACACTTTCAATGGTAACTTTTTTATAAACAAAATAAACATTTACTATGTCCAACCATTGAAGATCTTTGTGTTTGAATGACTAATCTCGTGACCCATTCCTTTCTTCCATCATTCGAAGTATGGTTTGTTCGAACTCAATCATCTTCTTCTCTTCTTCAAGCCTACCATCTTCCATCTTTTGAAGTAATTCATTATTTTCCCTTGTAAGTTGATCTATCTTCTCGCAAGCATCACGAAGTTCCTCTTGCAAACTAATGATATTAGCATGTCCATCATATGGACTGAAGATGCCAACTTTGTGCAATTTAGGAAGACAAATACCAAGCCCATACAAGCGACCACCCTTACTAGGACCTTGGCTTGTTTAACACCATGCTTCAATGTCTATTTCAGGTCGTGATGAAACATTTGAACCATATTTTTCATGAATTGCATTTTCATTTTTTCCTATAAAACAAATGCAAGTTTCAATAAATAACTATGAACAATATATAATAAAAATTAATTTATTTCAGTTACATACACCATTCATGACTTATTGCCTACAAAGTCTCCTCCCTCTTTCGTCAATGTACATGTTTGAACAATTGTGAAAGAGTAGGTGTCTTGCCTAATTTCTCATACTAGTAGATAAGCAATATAGTCAATGTTTAGTTAAAGAAGATTATTAATTGGCATTCTCTTCACAAAATGAAACATCATGTCATGCATACTAGTAAACAGCTTGTTTAACACATCATACACTTTCATGTTTAATATGAGGATTGCATGCATAGGCAATTCTTCACTAAAATTGCAAGTTCTCGACTTTAGCATAGTACAAAATATGCGTTCATCAGAAATGCAGACCAATGAATTAGGTAAAATAGATCAAAAGCAAACAATAGAATTTGGAAAATTCCAAGTTAAATGCTGAAGAAAATCAGCATAAATTATACCTAAACAAAAATGAAATACTCTAATTTTGGATGCTGTGCACTAGTTCTTGTAGCAAAATATAATGTACTCCAAGCAAAAAATCTATCTAAACCTCCATGTGATCTCCATTAATTTTTATTCCATTTTTCTCTCTCCTATTTTTAACCATACAATTTTTCATAAAATAATATTACATGTAAATCGAAAAATTTTCCTTCTTTTTCAACTACTCATTTAAAAAAAAAAAAAAACCATTATTCCACCCATTTTCATTTCCTCTAAGAACTTATACCTCACATGAAGGAAATAAAATTCCATTATTAAAGGAAGCTGGTTTATATAAAGCTTTTAACTTTCTCAAATAGTAACTTACTGGATAATTAACTGTAAATGAATACAACATGAAATTGGTTTTGGTTTCGATTTCAACTAGACAGAACATGCCGATTTTTCTCGTATTCAGTCCTTATTTTAGTTTCATTTCGAAATGATCATATGCACACATCTAACAAATGGAATTGTAAAATAAATGGACAGAATAATAACTCTTTTAACAGATAGAATAAGATAACTCACAGCATGTCAATCATCTATGAAATTAATTCATAAAATTAAACACTTCCAGCCTTAGCTTGTGGGCAACAATTGTCATTGAGCCAGCAGTGTGCTTAGTAATGGTTCTTGACCTTACAATGAGTCGGTTATCAGGGCCAAGTTTATATTTCTTCTTCCATCTTTCACTGCTCTGATGTTTATCAATTATCTCATTCAAATGCTCTGTACTTAACCATGGTGGTCCATATTCCTTGAAATTTATATTACTTGAAATCTTTCCCACAAGATTTTATTTTTTTGTCAATTGGCACCAAACTAAATGTAGCATAAGGCCCATCTAAATAAGATTTCAAATTAGCACTTACAACATGCCATGCCGAGATAGTAATGAATCTGAAAGCATGAAAATAGAGGCAGGGAACTTAAAGCAGTGAGGGAATTTGGCAGATAGCAGGGAAATTGAAGCAAACAACAATTTTACCATCTTCAAAATGTAACTTGCTGATTTTATTTTATTTTTAAAGCAAACAAATGGCATTTTTTGTCTATGTATCTCCAAACATTTAACTCCAAGTACAAAGTGATTGGGGGAATAATTCACACAACTTGATAGCAATTTCAAAAGGCAAGACCAGGATTTTATCCTCCCACAGGTGATGTGAAATGAATAGAGTATTATTTGACCATTTTGAGTTAAATTATCCAAATTGCTAATTTTGCTTCCTCCCAATTTTAAACTCTCCTAAACTACAACTAAATAAATCACAGCCTCCCATAATTATTATTTATTATTTTTTTTTTTTAATGTAGCTAACACTTGTTACATATAATTTAAACTTATCAGCACCCAAGTTTTGTCTATAAGGTTGCACAGAACACCGGACCTTCTAATCTATACAACTTGTCAAAATGTAAGAGATAAAAATCTGAATTATGTACTTTTACATTGTGATTTTTTCCAAATGCATGAAAAATACCATGAAAAATTCATGAAAGGGTATTCATTTACTTCAATGGTTAAAATAGTTAAGCATAAATCATTAACTACACAAGCAGTACAAAATATACATCCTGTTCAATCAGTTTTAAAATTAGTGAAATCATTTTGCATTCAACACAAACTAAAAAAAAGTTTGGATACATACCTATCATCTCCCACAGTTAAATGAGTTCTTCCAATTTCATCTGGACAACCATTAGGGCATCTCCAACCATGACACCATTGCACCATTTTGCACTATTTTTTTGGTGCAAAGTTGCTCCAACCCAACACCAAACTTTGCACCATTTTGGTGCAAAATGGTGTAAGCGTAAAATATCTCTTTTGTCCTTATTTAATATTTTTCAAATAAATTTGTTGAGGGTATTTATGTCATTTGTGCTATATAGTTTTTAATACAATAAATTATTATTTTTATTTTTATTAATATTAATATTAATATTATATGTATTTAAAATAAATTTTGAATGTAAGACATAATAATTAATAAATTAATTAAAAGACAAAAAAAATTTAAAATATATCAAACACGATTATTTATTAAAGTTAACACGAAATATATTAAATAACAACATGCATACGATAATCTAATTTTATTTAAAAAAAAAAAAAGATATATAATGATACATACATACCCTTGCTCGTCATAAATAAATCAAGGATAAAGAAATTCATATTGCACTTCAAAATGCATTAATCGATCATTTGTGGGATGAACATATGAATTCTGAGAATTAAATTGCAAAAATTTAGCGATTTCGTAATATCGTCTATCCAAATTCGAAATGCATTGTACTATTTTCTGACGGCATGATTTCATATTTTCGTTGTTGTAGTATTTTTATTAATTGTTCTATGTTTTTTATATTTATTAATGAATTTAATCTTTTCCGTAATTATTTATTTAGTAATTTATGTATTTATGAAATAATTAAATAAATAATATTTCAAATAAGTAAATTATAAAGAATAAAAAAAAGGGAAGAAAATGGTTAAATACTGTTTATTTGGTGTAATTTTTGGTGTAATGGTTGGAAATGAATTTTAGTTTGGTACAAGATTTGGTGCAGAATTGGAGATGACGTTAGTACTGTGGTTAAGACCCCTTTTCCTACCAGTAAGTCTATCATTGTCCTTTGAAGAAAGATATATCAACATCCTCAGAACCAGTCTCGATCCAACCATTGTCCTCCTCATCTTGCAACCTGGGAGCCCTAGGCATGGAACTCTATCTTACTCGACGCGACGTCTTTCAATTCAAGTGAATTTCAATTAGGGTTTTGGGAAGGAAAGTGAGACAACGCCGTAGATATTTGCTCTACAAAATGAACGAGTCTTTATATGAGGAAATGTATGTGGTATTTGGTGAAAAATGAGCGGGAAAGACTGAATTTTTTTGGAAGAATTGGGAAGGGTAAAACGAGCGGGAAGTGATTGGAAATTGGCAGTGGAATTGGAAAGAAAAAGTTGAAATTTTGGAAGGGATTTTGGGGGAGACGCTGGCTTTGGCTCAATTCTTTACACATTTATGTTTAATTTTAAGGAAAATATTCCTAGATAAAAATATAAATATGAAATAATAAATTACAATTGGATTAATATGCAAAAATTAATAAATCTTAGATCTAAAATATTAACCTTTTAAAATTAGTTGGCAGTGGATAACAAATCAATTTCAATGGATTAATATGGAAAAAAATTGATTTTTGTAGGGAATAGTTATTATTAATAAAATTATTAAAATCAATAGCAAAAGTTGTTATTTAGTAATGAAGTGTCGATTGCATGACAAGTTAATCATGTTACGAATACATATTATATTATCAAGATAAGATTCTTGAAATTATCTTCGATATGGCATTGCTTGCATTATTTCGATAAGCATCAATGACATTGTCCTCGAAAGTTCTTTGACTGGTGCCACATCGAGTTCCTTCCATGTATTGTGTTCCACATATTCATTGTGGACTATCTTTCTGCTATTCTTGATTGTAGAATATATTGCCTACAAATAGTCTGATCCTAATTTCCAATTTGCCAAGCCTCAAAGCAACGTTCATTAATTTGAGACTTAACAACTTAACATAAGAGTTCGGTTACCCTCTAACTTTATTATTGTAATAGACACTAAATTGAATTTTTGAAGAAATTGAAGAGAAAATTATATTATCAACATAAAATCCTTGAAATTATTTTCGATCTAGCTTTTTGAATTATTTTGATAATCACGAATGACATTATCTTTGACAGTTCTTCAATTGTTATCACATTGTGTCCCTCCCATATATTGAGTTCCACATATTTACCGTAGACTATCATTCCGCTCTTTCTTCATTGTAAGATATATTGTCTACTAGTAGTCTAATTCTCCAATTTCCAATTTGCCAAGCCTCAAAGCAACAATAGTTGATTTGAGACTTAGCAATGGAGTTCGATTACTGGCATAGAGAAAGCTTATACGAACGATGAACACGACTCACGAAAATTTTCTATTTCTGTCAATTAATGTGGTCACGAAGGGCTTACAATGCTTTATATATCGAAACCCTAGGAAATTTTGAAAAAAAATTAAAAATAATAAAAAAAGAATTTTATTTTATTTTATTTTCCAATATTGAAATCTTCAAGATTATCCGACTAAAGTTGGGTTGTTCAATTTGGGCTCAATTAAAGTCGGATCCAATTATTTTTTTGTTGAATTTGGATTAATTTTTAAAATTTGAAATTACTTGAAAACTTCTATTTTGTTAACACCTATATAAATAATTCTTTCTGAAAAATTATGTATAAATATGTTTAAAATTTTTAAAGCATTTTTTTTTTTTTTTTACATTTTTTTGAATTTATTCATCATCATGTTCGAAATTTTTACTTTATTGCCAAATAACATTTCATTTGTACAAAGTGTTCATGTGAATCAATCTATGCAAATAAAATGGACGTTTATAAATTATAAATCATCATATATTTACTATTGTGTTTATTAAGGGTTCTTTCTTTTTTCATCTTAGATATTAATTTTTTAATTCATCATGTTGGATTGGGTTGAGTTTTAAATTATAACCAAGACCCAACTCAACCCAACCTTAAATTTAATTCTTCAACCCAACCCAACCCAATTGAACTTCGGGTTGAGCGATTTTGATCACTTGTCAACCCAACCCAAATTTAGTGTCTTTTGTAGTTTTGATCACTTTTGAAAATTGGCAAAGGTTTATCTATACGGTAATTGTAATTTTGTCTCTAATTTTCAGTTGTGGAAAGCCTGATTACTTTGGATGATATGCAATAGTGCAACATTTTGAGAGTTCGACATCAAAAAAGACACAAGGATGAGTAGCAAACAAGTGACCGTAACCCGAGATCTGCTAAATTATGTCATACAGGCTAAATTGGAGAATTTAACATTTCCAGTAAAATTTCCTACATCAAATCAGTGGCGGCAAACCATAATCCACAGAATTCGACCTCAAAAGTTCAAAAAACCTGAATGTTAAACAATTTATTTTAAGAAACCTAAATGTTTCTATTCAATTGGACATTTAAGGAAACATGTTCAATCACAGCAAGTCCAGCTCCAACTGATGTAACTTTTGATCACAATTCACTACCTCTGCTTACTCTACACAATAGAATGTGTTTAAGTACCATGGTAATTGTAAACTTTGCTAGATTTTAGAAGCCTCGACATCAAATTATTTGCAAACCAACTAAAGAAATAACATCAAAATGTCCAAGGCAGTAGAGGTCTCAAATAGAATACAAGATTGTCCACCAAGATACAAGGGGTACCCTACAAAACAAATTGTATCCAGCATGAATTCAAGGCAGCACTCAACACAGATTGCAAGGGAACATAATAAAATTCATTATTATCAAACAGATACAAGGGGTCCAATTTAAACACGTAGAGAGTGAGTACTAGCATGTTTAATTAGGAGATTCTGCTAATATTTGACATGGGTTCGGTTGCAGTGCGGATCTCCATAAGTGGTAAATATCTCAATACCTTTTGAGGTACCCTATGTCCAGATCGAGACAACTTCTCATTGTATCGTGGGCTAAAAACGCATTGCAATGAGTCATGCTCGCAGTTTCTCTATAGTACAACATGCAATCATTAACACAAACATGGATTTTCACAACACCAGGGATCAAGATGAGATAACATTTTCTTTGTTTTATAGCACGTATCTTCTAAGTAGTCACCTTTTGGCATAATTCCCTTAATGATAGACAACATACAATCATAGCACACTGTACACATGTTAAATTCAGACTTCAAATTCATGAGTTGTGCCATTATAGAAAGGTTGATATGCTTCCTACAACCAGGCCAAATAGGTTTGTCAGCTTCTT
>NC_036256.1:11366422-11368504 GCF_002742605.1 Olea europaea var. sylvestris | reverse complement strand
CACCCTAACACTAAATTAATTAGATATCTGCTCAATTATTAATAAGCAAGTAAAGAAGCCAAATAATTATATAAAATGCACTTATCACAGCATTCAATCCTTAATTTAACAAGTTATTACATTTAAACAATCTCAGATATTTATCCTCACATCCAAAAAGGAAAAAGAAAAGTAAATCACAATTTGACGAAGCATCATCATATAAATAGATCAATACCTAGAGAGCTGTCCAGCAAGTGTGCTTCAGCTCTACACATAACAAGACATACAAATACATAATAGGCCCATTAACTTATTCACTCATTATCATGTTGCTCTCAGCTGGAACCATATTCCAACATCTCCCACCTGAATGGACGGAACACATACAGAACTTGGGGCGAGCTTTTGAAAAGAAGGGCTACACAAACACAGACGGCCGCTATGGCCACCACTGAGAGCATTGCAGGCTTATAAAGCAGAGTTCGACTGCTACTTCTGTAAACCAATTCCTGATCACAATTTCCACAGGGCCGCTGAATTGAACTTATTTTGGACATTCCAATCTCAAAACCAGTAGTGTCACCTCCATTTTTCTTCTGGTTGACACTGCTATCCGAACAAGTCTCAGAAATGTCTACAACTACATGCCCAGCAGATACCTTTTTGGTAATTTTCCTCTGAACAAGGTGTATGTAAGAGTAGTGTCCTCTCAACCGAGCATAATCCTCAGGTGTGAATCCTGAGCTGTCATGGGCATTCTTCCATGCTTCAATTCCCACCTGAATTAGGCATATCAGCATTTTTTTCAAAAACATAGAATACGCTAAATAGATCTCACTGAACTACAAGTCTAGAATATTAAACGTAGGCAAGTCTTAGTTCATTCATATAACTGATAATCAGGTTTAGAAGGCCTGGTTGCCACAATTATTTTGCAAAACTTAACGAAAGGCTGTGCAAGCAAAGAAGAGGCCTCCTAAGATGCAGCGCATGCAAATGAAATGATTATACTTGTGCCTTCCAGGTTTAACATTAGAATTGGGTAGAGATAAATGATTACCTTTCCAGGATCACAAGTCAAGGCATCCAATATATCCTCAGATCCATCCCTACCAGCTGCAATATGAAGAGGTGTCAGACCTGCAGGCCCCACAACATCAGGTCTAAACAAGAAACTCCCGTCACTCTCAGCAAGGGAGCTGTATTCCAAACTTAGTTCATCTGCTACTCTTTCTGGAGAATATTTTAATAGCATCTCCACCAGTGCTCTAGAATTTCTACGCACAGCTCGGTGAAGGAGACCCATCTCATATAACACAAACTTCAAGAATGGCTGCTCTCCAGCACCAACTGTTCCATTGAAAAGAATGTCAAGAAGTTTGTTTAAAACAGCACACCAATCACGGTCCACAGAGAACTCCACAAGGTACTTGAACCGTTTAAAAGGAAAACAGTCTGAGTTAGGATCTGAGTGCCCCAATCTGGACTTCAAATTATTTCTATTGAGAAGCCATCCCATTTCATGTATGAAATCCATGACTTGGTTTCGTGCTTCTAATTTCCCAGTTTCTAGCTGGAAATCATCTGTCTCTGTCAACTCTATTTCTCTTTCAAGCATACGCATCTCAGAGCAAACATCATCCTCAGCAACTATGAAGGGAAAGAAGCTGCTTCCAAGACAATTATCTTCAACCTGGATAAATTTAGGAAAATTTTAGAGGTTAGTGAGTGGAAAATTTTCAATTAATTTCTGAATTAGGAAGCAGTACACGTATATGTGGTGATCAAACTATAGAATATCACTCCATGAATGCAGTCATACTAGCTCATGGCTACCATGCCATTGCATGCATGTGTACACCACACAGAATTAGCCCATTGCCCAGATTTTCTCATTGCTTCGCATTTCTCATGTAAATAAGCTCAATCATATATAACTTCAATAGGAGTCAACATCAGGCAGAATTAGCCCGCAACTGTCCCAAATTTGACGTGTTATAAATAATGTTCAATGTGCCAACCCTTTTAGTGTATTTTTGGAACATGATAAACACATTCATTTTGCCCTCTGGAGAAAAAAAAAAAAAAAAAAAAAAAAGC
>NC_036256.1:11350512-11359246 GCF_002742605.1 Olea europaea var. sylvestris | reverse complement strand
GTTCGAATTACAAGTTCAAACACTTTTCATTTCTCTAAAAAATTCAATTCTGCCTATATGTCTTCTTTTCCTTTTCGCTAATTCTTTCTATGTTAACAGTTTTTAACAGACTATATTTCACAATCCTCATTTCCATAATATCAAGAGTCACATTAAAGGGGAATTTACCGTCTATAACGATATTATTTTGTTCTCATAATTCATAAGATAACATATAATTTAGAAAAAAATTACAGCGAAGGTCCAATTTATTCACAGAAGGTCCAATTTATTCACAATTCTAAGTTTATAAAATTTTCTCAAGTACTAATCACTAATTTAACCAATTAGATGTGTAGAATTGAATAATTTACCATCTTATGATTCTGACCAGAAAAAATTGATCATGACGGAGAAGTTCAATGGAGAAAACTCATGAAAATCTCTAATTTTCAAAGAGAAACATTGTTGAAGGTAGAACAAATGCTGCTACGAACAACAAAAACATGGTGGCTCATCCTACAAAAATTTTGGTTTTTGATTTTCAAATACACAAACTCTTGATCTACCAAGTATGAAAACCCGTGTAGCAAAATCTTCATCACCGGAAAAACTTCGCGCATATATCTTGAATCATAATCACTTTCCTTGGCATTCAAATCGGCTTTCATCTCCAACTCGATTTACTCATTCGAGTTGACTTGCTTGTTTAGAGAGGTAATCGATTTTCTCATCCAACTCGATTTTAGATTTTGGGGTTGGGAGTGTAGGGTGGAGACTTGGAGAAAATGAATTTTATTTTTTTATTGTAGAAATTGTAACTTTTTCATTTTATTTCTTAATTAATTTGTCAATTTGAGTCAAACATCCAATTTGATGGTTAATTAATGAAATAATGGATGAAATTTGTCCATTTGACTTTAATTGTAGGTTTGGGGGTTTTTGTCGCAAAAATAAAAGGTTAATGTGTAATCTGCAGTAAATTTTTAATTGACATACAATAATCATCGAATGCTTGTGATCTAAATTCACCAGCATGATAAAAAGAAATGTATTGATTGAGTAATCAGGGGAATTGAGCTTGTAATTTTATGATTTGAACAAGTAATCTAGCAAAAGCTACATTCCTAGTGAAAAATGGACAGACATCGGACCATCTAGTAGAAGAATCTATTAATATCGTAAAATAATTGTTCAATAACAATTTTAATTGACATACAATAATCATCGAATGCTTGTGATCTAAATTCACCAGCATGATAAAAAGAAATGTATTGATTGAGTAATCGGGGGGAATTGAGCTTGTAATTTTATGATTTGAACAAGTAATCTAGCAAAAGCTACATTCCTAGTGAAAAATGGACAGACATCGGACCATCTAGTAGAAGAATCTATTAATACCGTAAAATAACGAAATAGTCCACATGGTGATGGTATTGGCCTACATACATCTCCATGAATTCCTTTAAAGAAAGTTGGAAATTCATTATTAATCTTTGAGGTTGAAAGTCTAATGAATAACTTGCCTTACAAACAAATTACATATGGATAATCATTAGGTAAAATAAATCATCTGATTCTTTAAAAGATATTCATATGAGTTGTTTATTATTCGACATATTATTATAGCTCCTAGATGTCCAAGTCAATTATGCCAAAATATAAATTTTTTTTTGGATCAACGAGCTTCTAGATCATGATAATATTTGATTCAACCGTTTTTATAGATGTATCAAGTTTTTTCTTTTATCTGTTTCTGATCAGATATAAAAAAAGGTTATGTAAAGATATTCAATATTATTTTCTTGCATCGTTTCAATATGATATCTATGGCAGCAGATATTTATAAAACCAAGCAATTTTTTTTCCTAAATTTGTTAGAATAAATTTATTCGTCAATATATAATTTTGTATTATTGGAAAAAATAATAAAGCTCTTCTAGAGCTTTCAACAATATTCTATGCACTTGATATCGTATTAACATTATTTTCTACTAATGTTAAGTCTAAGAAATAATTTTTTATCTTAAAAAATAGTATGCTTTTTTGCACTATCAATCAAGCAAATATTTTGACAATCCATTATAAATCTATAAATATAAAAAAATAGATATTATTTTTAAAAAACTTGAATTTATAATCAAAAGAAGTAAACATAATTCAATATTATGAAATTAACGATAACAATGAAGTCTCAAATTTTGCAAAAAAAATATTTCAAACTAAATTTCTAAAATAAAGAAAAATATTAAAAACATAGATGGTAAACTAATCTATATCTTTTATCATACCACTCTCAATCAAACAATCAATATTACCATTTAGCTCAGTAAAGAAATCAAAGACATCTAAATGAATTACGTCAATTGGACTATCATATCAGCAAAAATTAATCTCCACTTGTTTCTTTTCCTGGATTGATTTTTAGTATAAATAGACAAGATATTTTGCCATGTGGCAGGTACGTGCCCAATGTCTTTTCATTCCACATCTAAAACAATTTTCTTTGTGCTCTTTTTTCTTTTATTTTATATATATGCTATTTTAGTTTACTTTGCGCTTTTAGAAATTGTTGCCTTATTGTTGATAGTTTATAGATTATTTCGTTCATGATTTATTCAACTTCTACATCTATGTTCATGTCTAAATTCGTGTTCACGTCCTTGTCTTGATATTACATTTGTTTCAGGCGATTTTTGAATATTACATTTTTATCATTAAATCATGTGAGTTTATGTACAACAATAATTGAAAAAGTGAATTAAGGAATAATTTGTAGAGATATGCGTTAGTACAAACATGAATTAAGAAAGCAAATAGTAAAAGTGCAGCATGAATTGAAGGCAAATTATAAATTGATTGTGGAGGCAAATTGATTTGACAGAATCGAAAGGCAAGGAAATCATTATGCTATAACTGAATAATAATTATAGATTTGCGTACAAACAAAAAAAAAGCATAGAAATAGAAGAACCCGCTTCATTTTAATGCGTATGGATATAGAAAAATTAACATTTCACTAAATTATATTTGGTAAACATGATAAATAATTATGTTTATATATAAAAAAAAAACTACGACTTTCATTAGCATTTGAAAAATTAAGCTCTTGTACTGATAACATGTTATAAAAGAGATAAAAGAGAAGAAAGAATAAAAGGCAATAGAGTTGTGTGTGTTTTATTGAGAAACAAAACCTTAAATTTATAGGGAATGATTAGAGATACAATAGAACTAACTTATAAGATTGCATGGATACAATTGTCATTCATTAATAAACTTATCATTTACAACAGTTTGCACTATTCATAAACTCAACCATTTATAAAGTAAGCAATTATTTCCATTCATGATTCTTATATATCTATCCTTGTCTAAAAGCTTGTTTGACCCCTATTTTTTTTTGCTCAAAATGCATTGAAGAATAGTATTTTGATGAAGAATGTATAGTTAAAAAGTTTTGTATTTGTGTGCAATATTACTTTATTAAAAAATGTATTTTTGAAAATGAGAGAAAGAAAAATATATTTTAGAAATAATGAGACCAAACAATGGCTAAATCTATCCCTTTCTAATCTTTAAAACAAAACAAAAAGTACTATATACATATACATTACATTTCAATATATCCTTAATAAATTAATTCATTTAAACAATATATATCCACAGCACTTTTATATATCATCTCGCTCAAAATCTATCACTATTACAATTTTTTAAATTTGAAAAAAGTGTTATAAAATAATGAGATAATTATTTATTATTATCATGATACATAGATAAATCTTATCTTGTCTAGAAGATCTATTTCATCACAATTGTAACCCTTATTTTGGACTCTCTAAATATATGGCATTGGTTCTTAATAATATATACTTGAGTTTTGACTCTCACTTATTCTCTTATTTTCTCTCTTTCCATTAGTTTTATAACACGTTATCAGTACAATTTCTCTTCAAAGATAAAAATATTTTTATGTGCAAGAGTTTCTCCTCATTCATCATTGCGGAATTTTTTGCTCCTCCATAATTCTCTTTCCCTCTTACCATGATTTTCTCTCTCTAAGGAAGTGACAATCTTAATTACTACCACAAACGTTAAATCAAAAACAAATTTATTGCTTTGTAATAATTTATTACTAAGTAATGATTATTTAATTTTTTTAAAATATTGTTTGCACAGTTTTCCGTAGTTATTTATGTCTGTTTTCGTGAAATCAAATTACCTAGTTTTTCAACATCCTATTGGGTAACAATGACATCTACGTTATCATCCAAAACTGCAATATGAGATTTGGAGTTGATTAGGAATTTCTCGAAGGATGATACATATGCATTAAATTTTTTATTTTATGCGCCGCCACCTTCAATTTATATGAATTACGTTTGTTTGTAATCATTAAGTTCGTACCAATTTTTCTATGTGTTGCTTGAATAAATTTTTGTTGAAATCGATTTATGTTTGAAATTTTTCCTAATGCATGTTTGATTATTAATTTCTTTAACTTAAATAAATAATTTTAGATGTTCTATTATAAATTTTAAACTAATAATTTATCATGTTGCCATTGAAGTAGCGCAATATCATAATTAATATTCCAAATGAATCTCATTATAGATCTATCTATTATAAATAATTTGTTCTTACTTCTGAAGTAGCACAATATTATAATTAATATTCTTAAAATATATTAATTGCTCCCAACGATCATGAACTATATTTTTTTTTCAATATTCCAGAAGAATATTATTTGCTCTCGAAGAGCATGAATTATAATTTTTAGTATTTCAGAAAAATATTAACATATTGCCATGAAGAAGTATGAATTACAATTTTTAATATTTTCAAATAAAGATATTGATTGGTTGTTGCTAAAGAAGCAATAAAAAAAAAAGTACTCTCGAAGAAGTATAACTTTGCAAATATTTAATATTTGTCTAGAAAATATACTCATGAAAAGTTAATGTTTTTAAACAATAATTTATTGATACTTCTGAAGTAGTACAACATTGCTAATATTTTGAAAGAATATTATTGCTCTTGAAGTAGAACAATATTATTGACAGATATTTTAGTTAGATCTTACTTGCTCCTGAAAAGCATATTTCAATACAATTTAATGTAAATTATGTTTTTACTCTTGAAGAGTAAATTCTTATATAATTTATTATTTCAAATAATAATGTCATTGCTCATGAAGAGCATGACACTTAGATTCCAATATTTCAAAAAACAAAAAAATATATATATTGATATTGCTCTTAAATGAGCGATAATAAAGTATATTGTGTTATTGAAATAGCACATGTTTTGAAAAATACATCATGTGTAATTTATGAATTTGTATTTATCCCTTAAGAAAAAAAATACAATTTATGTCATGTGAACATTGATCGTTATATGATTATATAATGTTTAATCATATTTTTTGAATTTTAAATAATTGAATTATATCTTATACTAAATTGGAATTTCAATTTGATTTTATTGTTTGGCATGATCGGTTAGATCATCATTGAATTAATAATGATGTAAAATTAAAAAATTCAAATGGAATTCAATGAAGAACCAGAAGAATCTTAAATACAATCTTATACGATGTTTGTTCTCTTTCATGAAAATTTTTCATTAACCATCACTAGCTAGAATAGAGATTGAATTTTCTCTATATTTTTGAAAATTAATTATGACGATAAATGGGGCGACATCATCCTTCATGTTAACCATCTAACTATTATTTTTATCTTATAGATTGGATACATATACTAGATGATTGCATGGTGTTTATAACTTGAAATTTGTGAAATTACTGCTCAAATTTAAAATTATGAGCTTAATTTTTAGATCACAGAATTAGGACAGTTTCTTGATAAATGGTTTAACACTATTGTTTGTTAAACATCTCCAATTAACTTAATTGAGAACAAAGTACTTCCCATCTTTGTTATGGGCAATCTATTACGCATCATGCCAATATCGTAGTTCTTTATATTATAATTAGCTTATGATCAAAGCCTAATTTCTTCATCTAATTATTTTGATAGTGTAGTATATGAAAAATTGAATCATTACAATGCATTGAAATGGAAAATAATTAATGTTGAGAATAAATGCATAATTTGAACTCTTATCTCTAATGAGTGATATTTAATAGCACAATTTATTGATTATCAATTTTGATTGGACAATTCTCTAATCATTAAGGGTAGGAATTAAGAAATTGGAAATAATGTACAAATGCATCTTTACATAAATTCTCGTAAAGATCACTCGAACCAAAAGTTGGAAATATAATTTATTTAGACATATTTATTGATCAAAGAGATAAATAATATCTCACTCACAAGTTTTAAATGCTCCAGCACGAACTTATGTCCTAGAAGGATAATTTGATAAAATTATACTTGATGTATCTATGGCACGCATGAGTCATAATGGCATTCGATTCTAATAGTAAAATCTCCAAATGAAAATGGAGGAATTTATGAAGATAGTCCCATTAAAGAGGCATATGCTTTTGATAAGTATTTAGACATAACAAATTATAAAATTTTAGCAGAGATTCAGGTACCTGATATGTTAATACTTGAGATATCTCAATAAATTATGTCATTAGGAGAAAAGAAGTGAAATCGAAAAAATTGTCGATAACACTTAGGCACGTGATGTTTTGCGTCATATTATGAATAGCGAGGATATCAAAATAAATGCGTCGAAATATATCGACGAAATAATGATTAGACAAATAAAAGGGACACAATAATAAGTTGAATTTACTTGAGAAATCTGAAATTTTTGGATTTACGATCCCAACATCAAAAGGTATATAAGTATATGAAATGAAAAAAGAAAAAAAAAGTAAAGTTATAATATGAAATGTATGACTCTTTACATAATAAATGTCGCGAAGACTTGTATAAATAGATAAGGTATCATGTGATAAATAAAATCACAGACCTCTACCTTGTTAGAGGGTCAATGCATGAAATTTGATTTGCATATAATAAATGTGATTATAGTAAATTTATCTTCCAAATAAATTTGATACTATTCTTGAATGATTTAATATGCTTGAAGTATAATTCAATTGATATTATCACGAGAGTGAGTAAATATGTGTTGTACTCTTTTTTCCTTGACCAATGTTTTGTCCAATTTGTTCTCCTGGTAAGATTTTTAATAAGGTAACTTTTGTAGCATATTCAAAAGAATAATGTACTCTTTTTTCTTTCATTAGAATTTTTTCCACAGATTTTTTCTAATAAGGTTTTAATGAGGCATATTTTTTGTGCAATCATATCCTTAACCTACTAGCCATTTACCCTAAAAAAATATACTCGTATAAGAGACTCTTGAAGAGACCAACAAGAGCTATTTTTCGAATCATCATATTACTACAGTTATCAAAGGTTGACAAAATATTTCTTATGAAGATAGTGTTATTTGAAAACTATGCGAGATAACATGAGACACACTTCACTAGAATTTATAATATTGAAGACATTGATATACAAGATATGGATAGCTTGATACAAGAATTGAAATCAAGGGAGTAGCTTTACTCTTTTTCTTTCGATCAAATTTTGTCTCATTGGATTTTTTTGACAAGGTTTTGACAAGGCAGAATTCTATTATTCCAAATTATTTGTATTCTTTTTTTCATTTGTTGGAATTTTTTGTCCCATCTGTTTTTTTTACCAAACAAGGTTTCAATAAAGATAGTTACAGTAAAAATAATTATGAAATGGGAGTGTTATAAAATAATGAGATTATTATTGATGATTATTTAGTATTATTACGATACATAGATAAGTCTTATATTGTATAGAAGATCTATTCCATTCCAATCGTAACTCTTATTTTGAACCCTATAAATATAGGTTTATTGGTTCTTGAATGAAGTGGGATTTTCTTCTTACTCAGTAGAAATCGCCTGATGGGACTCTCCGTATAGAAAGTATCTGGAAGGTGGTCTCACAACCCTCCCACTGTGAGTAATGGTTGAAGGTGCCTGATTATATAGTCTGACCAAAGGTCCTTTCTCTCCTCCCATTGCTTGGTTCTGTCCTTGGTTAGGACCAAACGTCTCATTATTCCCATTGTGAGAGGCATGTAGGGTAAAAAATGGGTCCCTCGTTCTCTATTATCTCTAGTTTTATTTCTCTATAAGGTTCTGTGGGCACCACTTGCTCACTTACCTCATCAACAACTATTGGTTTTCTAGGAAGTTCCAAGTCATTACTATTTGATTCTATGCCGAAATCTGGAATTAGGTTGTTTAAATCATGTTCTAATACCTTTTTTCAATAAAATCTTACTAGTAGACTTGTGTTCTTCTATATATTTGTTCTTTAAGAAGGTTGCATTTATACTAACAAATACCTTCTTATCTAGGGGACTTTAGTAGTAACCTCTTGTTCCTTTTGGATATCCTACAAAAGACTAACCTTTGATCTTGATTCCATCTTATCCGCCTCTCTTTAGCACATGTGTCGAACACACCCGTATCCAAATATGGTGCAAATTAGGCGCTTCCACAATTCAAAAGGCTTATTGGGAACTAACTTGAATGGTTATAAATTCAAGATATAAATGATTTTTTGTAGTGTATATCCCCAAAAGATAATAGGCAAAGTTCGATTTCTTCTTTCCAAGACACCATTTTGTTCGGAAGTCCTTGGTGCACTCAGTTGGGATAATATCTCATTATCTGACAAGTAGACCTTAAATTCTCAGGATAGATATTCATCTCCTC
>NC_036256.1:11341745-11342609 GCF_002742605.1 Olea europaea var. sylvestris | reverse complement strand
CTCTTGTTTCCTGGCCTGTTGGGGCACATCCCGTGATTTACCTCCCTCACAAAGCTCTAGGGACGGGGTGGTGAGAGCCCTCAAGGTTGGGGTTCAACCTTAATAAAACTACAAATTTGAATTATACTGTTGAATCTATTTCTTTATGATATAATAGATTAAGCATGTTGGATATTCTATTTTAAAAAGAATGATTAAAATTGGAATGATCTTATGTGAAAATGTAGAATATAATAAGTCTAAAATGGTTAAAAAATACTTTCATAGTGTTAAACTGACATCTAAATTCTTAGACTTATATATTGAAATAATGAAATATGACCCAACTAACACCTAGAGGGAGGGGTGTGAATGGGTGATCAATGCGAAATTTAAATTTATCAATTATTAAAAGCAACAAGTTACAATTAATAATTATTCTAGATGAGTTCATATGCAAGTCTATCCTAGGTTAATTTTCTATAGTATAAATTTGCATAAAGCAAACAACACCAATAATTGATCACGGAGAAAAAACCCTTTCTCAAAGGATCAAAAAATTTAGGGCCCAAGCAAGTAAAATTCACTTAAGATAAATTGACTTACATTCTGATACAAACTTGATTAAGTCTTAGTGCTCTCTGACCTACTTTCTGTAATCACCAAGGCCCTCACCGACTGCGTGCTCCTGCATCAGTTCTTGACCTTCTAGAATTGTCTAATATCTTGTGGATCACCAAGAACTCATCATTCTTGCCCTACTAGAACTCCTATTTCCTTCCTCGATTTTTAGTACTTTGACAGATTATACGAAAGTGGGTGGTTTAGTGTTTTGAGAAATGAATTTGATTTTTTCAATGAGTGGTTAATTGATCTCAACATAGG
>NC_036256.1:11340372-11341505 GCF_002742605.1 Olea europaea var. sylvestris | reverse complement strand
TTTGTTTAAAATGCGATCTAGGATTTCTCGAATTAGGGTGAGGCTGGAGCAAAAACCTTGTGCTAGACGAGTCTGGGTTAAAGCTCGAGCAAAATGCTGGCATTAGATGAGCATTGGAGTTACTGTTTTAACACTCAAGTATCATCTTGGCCTTGAGTGAGCATTAATATGCCGATTTTATCTCTTTGTTGCATAATCGAACCTAAAGACTCCTAATTGACTTATACAACCACGTAAATAACTCTTCGACTTTAACAAATCTTTTATAATTTTAATTTTGTCAAAAGAATAGCCAATTACAATAAAAATCTAACAAATTCTCCTTTGGACATTCTGTGACAAAACTAAGTATTACAAGTCAAAGTAAAACATAAATGAACTCTCCATAGTGATGTTGACACGATTGTAACTTGCTTTCCTTGTATAACCTATTTTCTGAAATCAACAACTCAAGTGTAAGAGCGCGTGAAATAGTTAAGGAAATATAGCAAAATATCATAATCATTCTAACTTGGTTAAGATGCAACATCATGTTAATTAAAACACCAACAACAATATTAATATTACAAAACATCAAAACTCAAAATAGTTGGGCAACTATGTGAAGCATCAACATACATCCAAAACGATATGAAAACAAATGTAATATCTCAAAAGCAAAGTTAAAATACTCTCTTCCCTCCTCTTTTGTCACAAATGATAAAGAGAAACTTACCAAGTAATCAGCCTCTTTCTTATCAGTAAAAAATATCATCTTTTGCTAAATCCATTAAATCTAGCTTCATGTAATACAACACAATATATATGATAACTCAAAATGTAAATGACAGCATGTACAAGTATAATCAGTGAATAGAAAACTTCTCAACACACTTTGTTCAAGTCTAAATGGAGTAAATTGTAAAACTGATTCATATGTGTAAAGTGTCACTAATTTCTTGTTAGCAAGACTCCAAACCTTAAATTGTGAGAAAGAACATGATGAAAAATCATTGATGAATGCGTTTATTCCTCTAACAGTGAAAGTCAAACCCATAACAATTAGGATCTTTTAAACAATGAAGCTTATTTTTCATGTATAGATTTTTGTGTTCATCCCCCTGAATTTAAGTATATGTAATTTTTTGTTTTCA
>NC_036256.1:11334525-11340272 GCF_002742605.1 Olea europaea var. sylvestris | reverse complement strand
ACTCATTAAAATAGTATTACATGCATATCAAATTTTTTACTATTTATTTATTTATTTTTAACTATACATTTTTCATCAATTTACTATTTCGTAATACATTATTAGAAATTAATGGGCTCAAACCGGACATTAATGTCATACAGTTGCCACATAAACTGATGTTTGACACCAGTTATACTAAATAATATTAACCTATTTGATAGAGTGCACGGTGCTTAGGTGTGGTGGTATTAGATGAGTCACGCTCACATGGAAATTATTCTGATACTTAGCAAGTGGATCGACAATGAAAGAAATCAAGAATCGATTTCCAAAGTGATGTATCTTAATTCACGAGCATGTTCGGCAGAAGCCAAAATGATGTATCAGTTGTTAACATTGATGTTGAAGCCAAAAATGATGTTTATTATTATTATTATTATTATTATTATTATTATTATTATTATTATTATTATTATTTTTAATTACTGTCTGTAGTGGAATAATTTTCTAACTCCATCCCTTTTACAAAGCTACATCATAAATGTGTTAAAATTTAAAAACACACATTTCAACCTTCTAATACGAAGACATCGCCATAGTTATCATTTAATCATTCTCATTTCTAGAATGCCACGTAACGATTACGTGGAAGATCAGTTTCGATATGATTATCAGTTAAGTAATTTTTGTCGGTTCTGAAGATAATTGATGATGATTTCGAAATATTAAGTTCAGTAACCAAATTAAAGTTTAGCATCTAAATGAAACTTTGCTAAATGTTCAACGATCAAATGAAATTTACTCTTGATATCATGCCAAGATCTACATATAAATATAATTGAATTTGTTGATTCGTTAACTAGTAAAATTTTGAATTGACAAGGTTAGGGAATTGAAAACTAAATAGGTCATGCGTGTTGGTTTGCGTAACTTCGATTTACCTTGATAATCAAGCACATGAGCGTGACCCATTCGAATTTTTATTTTTATTTATTTTTGGCATTTTTCGAAAAAGGTCACGCTGGAAGAGGCGTGACGAATTTCCCCGTCGATTTTCTTCCTTTCTTCCTTTCCTCCCATCTCTTTCCTTCCTAACCAAACAGAGAACATTGGGCTAATCTTTGTAGGACTTGAAGAAAATAAATAATGAATAAAATAGAAGGGGGGTAAATTACATTAAATCTTATTTTACTCTTCATGTCGTCTTTCAAATTGTTTATGTGCTAACTAAAGTACAATTGATACTCCATGTAATTGGGTTATAATTAAGAAATACTCATTTTTACTTTTTAATTTTAAAATGTTGTCATGACTTTCATTTTAACATTTTCTTTTTAGAATAATGCTATCTGACACAAGTTTGTGTGACATTATGTAATAGGTTCAATTATAAGTGAAATTTTGTGATTCATTTAATTAAAGATATAATTTAATGTCACCAATATTGTCACCTAAATTGGTATTAAGCAACAATAGTGTCAATTAGCATTACTCTTGTTTTTAAGATGCCCCGTAGTAAGTAGAAGATCAATTATGATATGATTGTCAACCAAGTACTTTATATCCATTTAGAAATGTCTTATTAGATTGGATGACGATTAAATTAATTCTATCGAATTAATATTAAGTATTTGGTTCAATTAGTTCCCAAATTAAACAAATTCAGGGTACTTATACTCCTTTCTAAAAAGGTTGAACCCCAATATTGAGGGCCCCCTCTTTTCTTACGCTATGTGAGATGGGTTTAGGCCAAACCATTTATTCACCATTTTATAAATTATTAAGAAAGATGAGTTAGATTAAATTGCATAAATTTACTACACAAATAAACAGGAGCTAAAATATTTTACTTGATAAATTTAAAACTAACTCATAACTAAAAATATTGCTTTTCTTGAATTGAAAAATCGCTTGTAATTAGCAAACAAATCAATCATATTTTAACTAAAATATTCTCTTATAAGTTAAAAATTCATTTCAAGAAAAAAATTTATTAAATTATAAGAATAAATAATAATGTATCCATAAATACGTGGATAATATACAATTTATAACATAAGATAGTAAACTCGTAAAGTTATATTGAGAGTAAATGTCCTCCTGATTATGAACGTTTACGATACAAAAATATGTCTTGTTTAAAATCTACCGTCTTTCTTTACTCTCTCTCATCCGATCTCTACATTCTCTCCGCTGGTGGCGGCAACGGCAACCTCTCTCTCTCTCTCTCCCCCCCCCACCTCTCTCTCTCTCCCCCCCCCCCCCCGGCGGTTTTAACTCTCTACTGACGACATTCTCTCCTTCTCAAGTCCACTATAAATTAGGTTTGAGTGTTTATTTTGTGTTGCTGTTGGTGGCGTGGAGGGACGGGTGATGGTGGCAACGTGGTGGTGATGGTGATGACGACAGAGTGTTTTTGTTGGATTTGGTGGTGCCAGTGGTGGAGGATGTGGGGGACAAAATTGAACCAGGAATGGAGATGTGTGGTTGATGTTTCAAGCTCAAGGAAGTTGATCGGAAATTGTTTGTGGGAGGTTCTAAGGAGGTTGCCACATGCAGGATCAATGTCAGCGGTGAGGGTTGTAATTTTTTTTCTTCTAATTGAAAAGATTCAGCTTAGGGCTCTATCTAGTGCTCAAATTGTGTTTTTTTGGATACATGTTGCAGAAATGTCCCGGTTTGTAGTTGAGATGATAGAAGATTTGGTAGAGGCCATGTATTGAAGATGTGGGTTGCGGTGTATGAGGATGATGGTGGTTGCGTCACAATGCTAGGTTTGGAGACGTTGCTCTTGCTCATGAGAGAAAATCTAGTAATGGTGGCGAGGTGATGTTTGTAGGTTTTTTTGTGGTTGGTGGTGTGGAGGTTTTTTTTTTTTTTTTTTTTTTTTTTTTTTTTTGTTTGGGGCGGTGATGTTGTATGAAAGTGCTTATAACCAACTATTTGAGCAGTTTGTGACTGTCGATAGGTGGTGGTGGTGATGGTTTTGGTGACGACGATGGTTGTGGTGCTACTGGAGGTAGTGGTGAAATGGTAATTGCAAGTGTTGGTGGTGGTAACAAATTATTTGGTTAATTATGACCATTAAATTGGTTAGTTTGTGATCAAAAAATAATATGTGACTAATAAAAAATAAATTGTGACCATGAAATAATGTGTGATCTAAAAAATTATTAATTTACGATCAATAATTTGATAATTTGTGATTGTATAATAAGTTGTAACTTATAATATTTATGATTTGTGATCATTAAATAAATTGTGACTAATTAATTTTTTATTTGTGACAAATTGTGACCCATAAAATTTTTGAATTGTGATCGTAAAATGATTTGTGGCATAAAAATTCTAATTTGTGATTAGAAAAAAATGTGACTAATTAAATCGTTAATTTGTGACCAAATTGCATACGTTTGTGACCTAAATATATTTAATTAATAAATATTTAATAAATTAATTAAATTATAATTAAATTTTTATATATATATGATTTATGAAATTTGAAATCTTTTCTCTTAGTTTTGAAATAGATGATACTTATCCTCTTATTTATGAATTTTTCCCATAAATAAATGAAATATGGATATAGATTAATCTAATCCAAAAACAACCCGATCCGATTTATTATAACAATAGAATATATTTTATATATTATCACATAGTTTGTTACATATATATTTTTTTCCATTTTGAAACTTGTATTATACTTTACACATAATTTTCAAATAATAAATAATATTGGATAATTGAATAATATTATTAATTGAAATATTTGAAGAGATTAAATTTTTTTATTAATTAAAATAAGATAAAAATAATAATTAATTTGCTTTATAAACTAAACAACCAAATGAGCCAATAGTTGGAGTTGCTTTCATTATTTCAATTGATCACTTCCCACATTGGATACTCACTTGAATATCATAAAATTTACAATCTATAAATAGGTGGACAAAGAATTGGGTAAAAAGTCATCTGGCCATTTTAACTCTAGGGTTTAGAAGTTAACTAATATAAAATTTTTATCTTTTGAATTTTTTCAATTTTGGATTGGGTTATTAGATCGGATATTCGACAGTATAACAAATCGGATATGAATTTAACAATAAAATATTTGTTGGATTATTGAATCGAAATGGATAATTGTTCTAAACAGATCAGATCGGATCAGATTTGGACATATACAATCATATCCGATCAATTTATGCCCTAATGATAGCTAGAGTGTGAGAAATGATACAATTGTTGCCTCATTAAAAATCTTACTAGGAAAATTCAATAGGACAAAACCTTGATTAAGAGCAAAAAGTACATTGCGTATTTACTCTTTTTCATGATAATATTACTTGAATTATATGGTTCAAATATATTAAATTTTCAATAATAGTATTAATAGTCATGCCATATGAGTTGACTACAACTACATTTATGGTACACCTATTAAATTTCATGTATTGAAAATATAACAAGATAAATACTTGCGATTTCATTTACTAAATGATAATTTATTCATTTGTACAAGTCTTTGCAAAATTTATAGGATTCTAGGTTCATAAATTTCAAGTTTATCTAGCAACATCAATTTTTCTAGGATTATGTCACTTTATTTGATCAATTATTTATTCAATCGATATGTTTCGACAAGTTTATTTTGATATTCTCGATATGAGGCAATACATCATGTATAAAAGTGTTGTTGAAAGTTTTTTCGATTCTATTTATTCCACATAACGACATAATTTATTGTGATAACTCTACTTTCAACAAGTATTTGAACCCCTTCTAGGATTTCATAATTAGTTATGCCTATATATTTTTCCTCCCGAATGGGACCATCTTCCTAATTTGCTCTACATTTTCAAGAATATTTAGAGTACAATTCCATTACGTTTCATGTGTATCATTTATACAATGCAATGATTGTCTTTCTAAGACATCAATACAAGATGGAGCTTATATATCTGGTATGTGAGATTTTATTTATCTCTTATAGGTTAGTTAGTGCATCTTACAATCGAGATATCTTATTAGATTGTTAACTGTGATGATATAGATAACACAATATGATATATTATGTATTATTTTCAGCTACTAATCTTCCCTCTAATGCTTCAGAAAACAATTCAATTCAATCAACATTCAACAGACCATGTTATAAGGGTTCAAACTATATATTTATTCTCAAATTATTAGTTGAAAAATATTAGGCTTTAGTCATAAGATAATTATAACGGGGAGAACTTTGATTTCGACATGAGCATAAAAGTGTTGCTGTATAAAATATAACATTCTCTAGACAAAAAAGGGAAGTATTCTGTTAAATAGTAATGGTTAAAAAGATTAATTGGATGCACTTAGTAGTCAGTTGTGTTTAATCATTTATCATCATCCCAATATCTATCAAAAAGTTTTGGATATAGACTCACTAGCATTGATATGATATACTATCTAGATGGTATGATATTAAAATTATGCTTATAGTTTAAAATTTGAGCAAGTCATATCGTAAACTTCAAGTTGAGAACAACACGGAATCATATAGTAAATGTATCTATTAGATACAAATTATATGTAAATGGTCAACTTGGAGAGTGACATGGCCATATATATTACCATTAAGGTTGAACATAGTTCCATTTGATTTTATTTCCAAGAGAATCGAATTGAACCACGAATTAGTAATTTTTTTATAATAGAACCAATGAATTTTGTTTAAGATATGGAACCGGATCTTTTGACTTTGGTTTGGTTTGGTTTAGATTCCA